>NW_028258315.1:46907647-47210588 GCF_053883595.1 Heterocephalus glaber
TCCTCAGCCACCTCATCTTTTACAAAGGAGCTAACCACCCTCATTGGAGGAAAGATAGCCTATTTAATAAATGGTGCTGGAGAAACTGGATTTCAACCTGCCAAAGATTAAAACTAGACCCATACCTATCACCATGCACTAAGTTAAGATCAAAGTGGATTAAAGATTTAAATATAAAGACAGAAACACTAAATTTGCTGGAAGATAAGTTAGGTAGAACTCTTGAAGACATTGGTATAGGAAAAGATTTTATGAACAAAACCTCTGTGGCATGAGAACATGCACAAAGAATCAACAACTGGGATCTCATCTTATTAAAAAGCTTCTGCACTGCAAGAGAAACCACCAACAGAGCTAAAAGACAACCTACAATGTGGAAAGTAATTTTCCACAACTGTACCTCAGACAAAGGACTACTATCTAGAATATATAAAGAACTGAGAAAAATCAGACCCCCCAAATTCAAAGACCAAATTCAAAAATGGGCATCTGAAATGAACAGACATTTCTCAGACAAAGAAGTAAAAGCAGCAAATAAATATATGAAAAAATGTTCAACATCACTGGTCATTGGAGAGATGAAGATGAAAACAACACTGAGATTCTACCTCACCCCACAAAGAATGGCTGCAATTAAGAAATCAACCAATAACAAATGCTGGTGGGGCTGTGGGGAGAAAGGAACACTTCTCCATTGTTGGTGGGAATGCAGACTGGTTCAACCACTGTGGAAATCAGTATGGAGATACCTCAAAGAATTAGGCTTAGAGGTCCTATTTGACCCAGCTATCTCCCTGCTGAGTATCTTCCCAAAAGAATTAAAAGAATCATATCACAGCGATATATGTACACCCATGTTCGTAGCAGCACAGTTTGTAATAGCTAAAGCTTCAAAACAGGCCAAGTGCCCATTAACTGGAAACTGGATAAAGAAGATGTAGTTTTTTAATAAAATGGAGTACTACTCAGCCATAAAGAACAAGAAACTAGAGACATTTATAGCTAAATGGATGCATATTGAGGCCATACTCTAAGTGAAATAAATAGAACACACATGTGTAAATACCGAATAGTTTCTTTAGTATGAGAAACTGAGAGTGTAATTTAGGATACACATGGATGAAATTGCCTAATAACATATATCTTGGATTGTGTTTCTGTCCCATGTCATATGACTGTATTGAAATTTAAATTAGAGAGAAGCTTGGCTCATGTAGACTCTGCTAATTAACTGGAGTTTTTTCCAGACCACTATTTGTTCAATGTTGGTTTTGGGGATCTTTTTGAAATAAATGACATCCTCTGGTGTCTTGTTGGTGCTTGAGATGCTTTTTTAAAGTTATATGGAAAAATGTTTAAGTGCTTTTCAGTTTTGTTTTGGTTGAGTTCTACTGTATTTGAATATTATTGCAGTTTTTATTCCCTTGCATTGTTCTTCTTTCAATGGTTTTAATTTTTGTATGTGTGTGTTTGATAATAAAGTTATTTTAAAGATATTAAAGATTTAAAAAAAGAAATACACTAAATGATACAAAGAAACCAGTAACATAGCTCTTTATTACCAGTATCCTGTAGTAGGCATTATACATAATTATATGTGTCATTTTTTAAAAAATTTTATTTTATTGGTGCATTTTAGGTATACAATATAATGACATTCATCATTGGAAATTTGCACCTTTACATAATCTCTCTGGTTCTTATTTTTTTTCCCCTTCCCCTGCTCTCCCTTCAAGCCCTTCATCCCTCCCTATTTACAAAGACTTTGTTTCCATTATTTCATTTTCTCATGTTAATTCCATTTCCTTGTTTCCTTTCCCCTACCCCTTCCACTTTCTCTTGCCCTTTGGCCATTTTCTTCCTATTTCACATTACCTATTGTACCTTTTAGTCCTTATTTACATTTTCAGTTTCTCACAACAGAGAAACTATTCGGTATTTACACATGGGTGTCCTATTTATTTCACTTAAGAGTATCACCTCAATGTGCATCCATTTAGCAATAAATGTCTAATTTCTCATTTTTTATGGCTGAGTAGTACTCTATTATATAAAAAAACCACATTTTCTTTATCCAGTTTCCAGTTGATGGGCAATTGGGCTGCTTCCAAGTTTTAGCTATTACAAATTGTGCTGCTATGAACATGGGTGCACATATATCACTGTGGTATGATACTTCTAATTCTTTGGGGAAGATACCCAGCAGGGGAACAGCTGGGTCAAATGGGATTGCCAGTCCTAGGTCTTTGAGGGATCTCCATACCGATTTCCACAGTGATTGCAGCAGTCTACACTCCCACCAGCAGTGGAGCCGGGTTCCTCTTTCCCCACAGCCCCACCACCATTTGTTATTGGTTGAATTCATGACAGCAGCCATTCTTTCTGGAGTGAAGTGGAATCTCAGTGTTGTTTTCATTTGCATCTCTCGAATGATCAGTGATGTTGAACATCTTTTCATATGTTTATTTGCCATTTCTACTTCTTTGTCTGAGAAATGTCTGTTCATTTCAGATGCCCATTTTTGGATTGGGTCTTAAAATTTAGGAGGCCTAATTTTTTTAAACTTCTTTATATATTCTAGATGGTAGCCCTTTCTCTGAGCGACAGTTGGTGAAAATTGTTTCCCACATTGTGGGTTGTCTCTTCACACTGCTGGTGGTTTCTCTTGCTGTGCAGAAGCTTTTTAGTATGAAGAGATCCCACTTGTTGATTGTTTGTGCTAGTTCATGGGCAGATGAGGTTTTGTTCATAAAATCTTTTCCTACACCAATGTCTTCAAGAGTTCTACCTAACCTCTGTTCCAGGTGATTCAGCATTTCTGTTGTAATATTTAGATCTTTAATCCATTTTGATTTTAGTTTAGTGCATGGTGAGAGATATAGGTCTAGTTTTAATCTTTGGCAAGTTGAAACCCAATTTTTCAAACACCATTTATTAAAGAGGCTATCTTTTTTCCAGTGAGGGTGCTTGGCTTCTTTATCGAAGATGAGATGACTGAGTGTGTCTGGAATTCCACTAGGCCTCAGGTGTGTTTCTTTGCCAGTACCATGCTGTTTTTATCACAGTAGCTTTGTAGTATAGTTTCAAATTGTGGATTTTGATACCCCCTGCTCCTGTCTCTGTTACCTAAAATTGCTTTTGCTATTCTGGGTCACTTCTTGTTTCAAATGAATTTTTTGGATTGTTTTCTCAAGGTCCATGAAGTATGCTGCTGGGATTTCAATTGGGATTGCATTGAATCTATATAGCAGTTTTGGAAGTATGGCCATTTTCACTATGTAGATCTTTCTAATCCAGGAGCAAGGGATTCCTTTCCATTTACTGATATCATCTACAATCTCTTTTCAGAATGCTATAGTTTTCCAAGAAAAGGTCTTTGATTTCTCTTGTTAGGTTCATTCCTAGGGATTTAAGTTTTTGGATGCTATTGTGAAAGGAATTGTTCGCCCTATTTCTCTCTCAGTGAGTCTTTTATTTGTGTAGAGGAAAGCTATTGATTTTTGTGTGTTGACCTTGTATCCAGCTACTTTACTGAATTTGGTTATTGAGTCCAGAAGACTTTTGCTGGAGTTCTTGGGGATGTTCTATATAGAGTGTCATGTCATCTGTAAATAATGACAATTTGACTTCTTCATTTCCTATCTTTATTCCTTTTATTTCTTTCTCTTTTCTAATTGCCATGGCTAATGTTTCCAAAACTCTACTGAACAGGAGTGGTGATAGTGCACATCCTTGTCTTGTTCCTGATTTTAGTGTGAAGGATTTCAGTTTTTGACCATTTAGTATGATATTGGCTTTTAGTTTTTCATAGATGGCTTTTATCAGATTGAGGTAGAGCCTGTCTATTCCAATTTTTGTAGCGTTTTTAATCATAAATGCATGTTGGATTTTGTCAAATGCTTTTTCTGCATCTATTGAGATGATCATATGGTTTTTGTCCTTGGCTCTACTGATATACTGTATTATATTGATTGATTTGTGTATGTTGAACCATCCCTGCATTCCTGGGATGAATCTCACTTGGTCAGGGTGTATGATCTTCTTGATGATCTTCTGCATTCTACTTGCCAATATCTTATTAAGGATTTTTGCATCTATGTTCATTAGAGAGATTGGCCTATAGTTCTCTTTTTTGGTTGGGTCTTTCTCTGCTTTGGGGATCAAGGTGATGCTTGCTTCCAGGAATGAATTTGGGAGTATTGCTTCCCTTTCAATTTCATTGAAAAGTTTAAACAGTAGTGGCAGTAGTTCCTGTGTAAATGTCTTGTAGAATTCAACAGTGAAGCCATAAGGACCCAGGCTTATCTTAGTTGGCAAGTTTCTAATTACATTTTCAATTTCATTGATCAATATTAGGTTGGTTAGAATTTTTATGTCTTCTTCTTTAAACTTTGGTAATTCATACATATATAGGAATCTGTCCATTTCTTCTGTGTTTTCCATCTTATTGGCACATAGTTTCTCGATGTAGGTATTGAGGATCCTCTGAATTCCTGCTGGTTCTGTTGTAATTTCATCCTTTTCATTTCTAATTACATGGATTTGGGCCATTTCTTTCCTTTTCCTTAGAAGGTTGGTTAAGGGTTGTCAATTTTGTTTGTTCTTTCGAAGAACCAACTCTTGGCTTCATTGATTTTTTTTTGTATTATTCTCTTAGTCTCCATTGCATTGATTTCTCCTCTGATCTTTATAATTTCCCCCCTTCTATGAGCTTTTGGTTTGTCCTGATATTCTTTTTCTACGAGCTTGAGGTTCAGCATCAGGTTGTTTAATTGGGCTTGCTCTGTTTTCCTAATATGTATATTCACCGTTATAAATTTCCCTTGTAAGACTGCTTTCATTGTGTCCCATAGATTCCGATATGTTGTATTGTCATTTTCATTTAATTGAAGGTACTGTCTTACTTCTTCTTTAATTTCCCCTGTGACCCATTGGTTATTCAGAAATGTATTGTTTAATTTCCATGTGTTTAGGAAATTCTTCTGGTTTCTTTTACTCTGGATTTCCAATTTAATCGCACTATAGTCTGATAATATACAGGGGATAACTTCAATTCCTTTGCACTTACTTAAATATTCTATGAGTGAGTATGTGGTCTATTTTGGAGAATGACCTGTGTACAGCTGAAAAGAATGTGTATTCTCATTTTGTGGGGTGGAATACTCTGTAAACATCTGTTAAGCTCATTTGTTCAAGCGTTTAATTGAGTTCTAGTATTTTGTTGCTTGGTTTTTGTCCAGTTGATCTATCTATTTGTGACAGTGGTGTATCAAAGACCCCCAGTACTATCGTATTAGTGCTTATTTCATTTCTCATGTCTGTTAGTATTTGTTTTACATAGTTGGGAGCACTAGTGTTTGCTGCATAGATATATATGATTGTCATCTCTTCCTCTTGGATTGTTCCCTTTACAAGTAAGTAGTATCCTTCTTTTTCTATCTTAATCAGTGTTGGTTTGAAATCCACTTGATCTGCAAAGAGGATAGCTTCTCCTGCTTTCTTTTGGTTCCTGTAGCATGGAGTATTGTTTTCCCCTTTAACTTTCAGTCTATGGGTTTCTTTTTGAATTAAGTGTGTTTCTTTTTGTTGTTGTTGTTAAATTCTTTTATTGGTACATTGTAGGTGTACAACACAATTACATTTCTCATTGGGAATTGTACCTTTACATAATGCATCTTGGTTCTTATTTTTTCCCCATTCCTAGCCCTCCCTTCACCCCCACCACCCTTCCCTATTTACAAAGATTTATTTCCGTTTTTTTCCACTTCTCAGCATTTTTCCTTTCCCTTCTTTCCTTTCCCCTGTCCCTCCCACTACCCCTACCCCTACCCCTTTGGACCTTTTCTTCCTATTTTACATTATTGATTATTCATTCTAATTAATGGTACATTTTAGGTATACAATATAATGACATTCATCATTATAAATTTGCACCTTTACATAGTCTCTCTTGGATCTTATTTTTCACCCTTGCCCAGCCCTCTCTTCAACTCCTCCCTTCCTCCCTATTTTCAAAGATTTTGTTCCTATTTTTCCATTTTCTTGTATTAATCCCATTCCCTTCTATCCTTTCCCCTAGCCCTCCCACTTCCTTCCACTTTGCCCCTTTTCTTCCTATTTCATATTACCTATTATACATTTAAGTCCTTATTTGCACTTTCAGTTTCTCACACTAGAGAAACTATTCGGTATTTACACATGGGTGTCCTATTTATTTCACTTAAGAGTATCGCCTCAATGTGCATCCATTTAGCTATAAATGTCTCTAATTTCTCAGTTTTTATGGCTGAGTAGTACCCCATTTTATAAAAAAAACACATTTTCTTTATCCAGTCTCCAGTTGATGGGCATTTGAGCTGTTTCCAAGTTTTAGCTATCACAAACTGTGCTGCTATGAACATGGGTGCACATATATCACTGTGGTATGATTCTTTTAATTCTTTGGGGAAGATCCCCAGAAGTGGAATAGCAGGTCAAATGGGACTTCCAGTCCTAGTTCTTTGAGGTATCTTCATACTGATTTCCACAGGGGTTGCACCAGTCTGCACTCCCACCAGTAGTGGAGCAGGGTTCCTCTTTCCCCACAGCCCCGCCACCATTTGTTATTGGTTGATTTCATGATAGCAGCCATTCTTTCTGGTGTGAGGGGGAATCTCAGCGTTGTTTTCATTTGCATCTCTCGAATGACCAGTGATGTTGAACATGTTTTCATGGATTTATTTGCTATTTCTACTTCTTTGTCTGAGAAATGTCTGTTCATTTCAGATGCCCATTTTTGGATTAGGCCTTTAAATTTGGGAGGTCTGATCTTTTTAAATTCTTTATAAATTCAAGACAGTAGACCTTTTTCTGAGGAAGAGCAGGTGAAGATTTTTTCCCACATTGTGGTTTGTCTTTTCACACTGCTGGTGGTTTCTCTTGCTGTGCAGAAGGTTGTTAATAAGAAGAGATCCCACTTGTTGATTGTTTGTGGTCATTCACAGGCAACTGAGGTTTTGTTCATAAAATCTTTTCCTACATGGATATTTTCAAGAGTTCTACCTAACCTCTGTTCCGACTGGTTCAGAGTTTCTATTTTAATATTTAGATCTTTAATCCATTTTGATTTTAGTTTAGTGCATGGTGAGAGATATAGGTCTAGTTTTAATCTTTGGTAAGGTGAAGCCCAATTTTTTCAGCACCATTTATTAAAGAGGCTATCTTTCCTCCAGTGAGGGTGTTTGGCTCCTTTGTCAAAGATGAGATGGCTGAGTGTGTCTGGCGTTGTTTCTGCATCTTCTAATCTGTTCCACTGGTCCTCAGGTCTGTTTCTTTGCCAGTACCATGCTGTTTTTATCACAGTAGCTTTGTAGAATAGTTCCAGGTTGGGGATTGTGATACCCCCTGCCATGTCTCTGTTACCTAGAATTGCTTTTGCTATTCTGGGTCTCTTCTTGTTCCAAATGAACTTTTGGATTGTTTTCTCAAGGTCCATGAGGTATGCTGCTGGGATCTCAATTGGAATTGCATTAAATCTATATAGCAGTTTTGGAAGTATGGCCATTTTCACTATATTTATCCTTCCTACCCAGGAGCAGGGGATGTCTGTCCATTTTCTGATGTCATCTTCAATCTCTCTTTTCAGAGTGCCATAGTTTTCAGAGAAGAGGTCTTTGATTTCTCTTATTAGGATGATTCCTAGGTATTTCAGTTTTTTGGATGCTATTGTGAAAGGAATTATTTGCCCTATTTCTCTCTCAGTGAGTCTGTCATTCGTGTAGAGGAAAGCTATTGATTTTTGTGTGTTGATCTTGTAACCAGCTACTTGACTGATTTTGGTTATTAAGTGTAGAAGACTTTTGGTGGAGTTCTTAGGGTCTTCTATATAGAGTATCATGTCATCTGCAAATAATGACAATTTGACTTCTTCATTCCCTATCTTTATTCCTTTTATTTCTTTCTCTTGTCTAATAGCTGTGGCTAATGTTTCCAGAACTATATTGAACAAGAGTGGTGATAGTGGACATCCTTGTCTTGTTCCTGATTTTAGTGTGAAGGATTTCAGCTTTTGACCATTTAGTATGATATTGGCTGTTGGTTTTTCATCGATGGATTTTATCAGTTTGAGGTAGAGACAATCTATTCCAATTTTTTGAAGGGTTTATATCATAAATGCATGTTGGATTTTGTCAAATGCTTTTTCTGCATCTATGGAGATAATCATAAGGTTTTTGTCCTTGGCTCTATTGATATAGTGTATTACATTGATTCATTTTTGTATATTGAACCATCCCTGCATCCCTGGGATGAACCCCACTTGATCAGGGTGTATGATCTTCTTGATGATCTTCTGCATTCTGTTTGCCAGTATCTTATTAAGGATTTTTGCACCTGTGTTCATTAGTGAGATTGGTCTATAGTTGTCCTTTTCGGTTGGGTCTTTCTCTGCTTTGGGGATCAAAGTGATGCTTGCTTCCAGGAATGAATTTGGCAGTATTACTTCCCTTTCAATTTCATTGAAGAGTTTAAATGGTAGTGGAAGCAGTTCCTCTCTAAACATCTTCTAGAATTCAACAGTGAAGCCATCAGGGCCCAGGCTTTTCTCAGTTGATAAGTGTTTAATTACATTTTCAATTTCATTGGTTGATATTGGGTTGTTCAGAATTTTTAGATCTTCTTCATTCAACTTTGGTAATTCATATGTATCTAGGAATCTGTCCATTTCTTCAGCATTGTCCATCTTATTGGCATATAGGTTCTAGAAATAGGTATTGATGATCCTCTGGATTTCTGCTGGGTCTGTTGTCATTTCACCCTTTTCATTCCTAATTGCATGGATTTGGGCCTTTTCTTTCCTTTTTCTGATAAGGTTGGCTAAGGGTTTGTCCATTTCGTTGATTCTTTCGAAGAACCAACTCTTGGCTTCATTGATTTTTTGTATCATTCTCTTTGTGCCCATTGTGTTGATTTCTCCTCTGATCTTTATAATTTTCTCCCGTGTATGAGCTCTGGGGTTGTCCTGATCTTCTTTTTCTAGAAGCTTGAGTTTCAGCATCAGGTTGTTTAATTGGGCTCGTTCTGTTTTCCTAATATGTGTATTCACTGCTATGAATTTCCCTCCTAAGTCTGCTTTGATATTGTCCCATAGATTCTGATATGTTGTGTTGTTATTGTCATTTAATTGAAGGAACTATCTGATTTCTTCTTTAACTTCCTGTGTGACCCACTGGTTATTCTGAATTGTGTTGTTCAATTTCCACATGTTTATGAATTTTTTTGAGTTTCTTTTGCTAAGGATCTCCAATTTCATCACACTATGGTCTGATAATATACAGGGGATAACTTCAATTCCTTCGCACTTGCTTAAACATCTTCTACGTGTGAGTGTGTGGTCTATTTTGGAGAATGACCCATGTGCAGCTGAGAAGAATGTGTATTCTGATTTTGTGGAGTGGAAGACTCTGTAAACATCTCTTAAGTTCATTTGTTCAAGAGTTTGATTGAGTTCTAGTATTTCATTACTTATTTTTTGTCTAGTTGATCTATCTATTTGTGACAGTGGGGTGTTGAGGTCCCCCACTACAATTGTATTAGTGCATATATGACTTTTCATGTCCATGAGTATTTGTTTTATATAGTTGGGTGCACTAGTGTTTGGTGCATAGATATTTATGATTGTCATCTCTTCCTGTTGGATTGTTCCCTTTACAAGGATGTAGTGTCCTTCTTCATCTCTCTTAATCAGTGTTGGTTTGAAATCTACTTGATCTGCAAAGAGGATAGCTACTCCTGCTTTTTTTCGGGTTCCTGTCACATGGAGTATTGTTTTCCACCCTTTAACTTTCAGTCTATGAGTTTCCTTTTGAATTAAGTGTGTTCTTGTATGCAGCATATTGTTGTATTTTGCTTCCTGACCCATTCTGCCAGTCTGTTTCTTTTGATTGGTGAATTGAGACCATTAATGTTGATGGTTATAACTGAAACATATTGACTTGTCCTTGCCATGACTTTTTCTTTTTGTTGGGTTCTCCTCCTTTACATTTAATTTCTTGTCATGCCAGATGGGTTCATTCTGCTTTGCTTCCTGGGGTTGTGATCCTCAATATCTGTTCCTAGGATATTGTGTAAGATTTTTTGGAGTGCTGGTTTGCTATTCATGAAGTTACTAAGGTACTCTTTGTCATGAAAGTGTCTTATTTCTCCATCCATTTTGAAAGATAGTTTTGCAGGGTACATCAATCTGGGTTGGAGGCTGTTTTCTTTTAGGGCTTGGAATATGTCACTCCAAGCTCTTCTTGCCTTGATGGTTTGTGTTGAGAAGTCTGCTGTGATCCTGATGGGCTTTCCTTTGTATGTGATTTGTTTCTTTTCTCTAACTGCTTGTAGAACTTTGTTCTTCTGTTGTGTTTCTGGAATCTTAATAATTATATGCCTATGTGTAGATTATTATTTTTTTTGATCAAGGCTATTTGGAGTCCTATATGCCTCACTTATCTGTATGTCAAGCTCTTTTCCCCTGCTTGGGAAGTTTTCTGCCATTATTTCTGTGAAGAGTTTTTTTATGTCATCTGTACTCTCTCCTGTTTCTTCATTGACTCCAATCAGTCTTATGTTATTCTTCTTTGCATCATCTAGTAGCTGCTGGATTGATTTGTCATGTTCCCTTTTAATTTTGAAGCAATTTTTCTTTTCCTGGTCATTAATTGCAATCTTATCTTCTGTATCTGAAATTCTGTCCTCACATTGGTTCATTCTGCTGTGTAGACTTTCAGTGGAGTTTTTCATGTCCTGGAAATCTATTTGCATCTGTTTTAGGGATTCCATTTGTTTCCTATGCTGAGATTCCATCATGTTCCTCAGCTCCTCTAGATTTATTAATCATGTCTTGTACCATGAGCAGAATTTCTCCTGTTATCTGAGAAATTATTTCTGATTTCATTTTTTCCAGATCCCCTTTTGTTGCCAGTTCAGTGGTTCCAGGTGTTTGAGTATCAGAGTGTTCCATCTCTTTTCCCTTTGGGGTTGCTGTAGGTGATCTGGAAGTCTGGTTTTGAGACTTATTTGAGTGTTTTCTCATTTCAACTTGGGGGGGGGTGCTGTTGGCATCTGCACGGATTACCTCCTCTGAGCTTGAAGAGGTGGGACAGGGGCCGGGAGCATTGGTAGGGATGGTGGCCCAAAAGCCCTTTCCTTTTGGCTCGGAGCAGCAGGAATGATGGTGTCCAGGAAGGCCCTTCCTCTGGACCAGGAGCAGTGGGATGGCAGCTCAGAAACCCCTACCTCTGGGTTGGGAGCAGTGGGAGGGGTGGTGGCCTGAAAGTCCCTTCCTCTGGGCCAGGAGTGGCATGACAGAAGGTGGCCTAAAACCCTTTCCTCTGGGCTGAGAGCAGTGGGAGGGATGGTGACCAGGAAGCCCCTTCCTCTGGACCAGGAGCAGTGGGACAGCAGCTCAGAAGCCCCTTCCTCTGGGCCAGGAGCAGCAGGATTCAGTACTGTGGTCTGGTGGTCTGGTGTCCTCTGTGTCTTTGTAATGTGGAACCAGGTGGCTGTACAGAGGAATGGCATGGGGGGATGTCCAGTGGATTGTTGCCAGGGCTGCAGCTGATTCGGCATGTTCCACGTGACTTGTGACCTCGGTAGGCCGTGCACAGACCTACCTGTCTGCAGCAGGCTGACTTGGCATCTCAAGTGTGTTTCTTGTATGCAGCATGTTGTTGTTTCTTGCTTCTCAACCCATTCTGCTCATCTCTTTCTTTTCACTGGTGAGTTGAGACCATTAACTTTGATGGTTATAACTGATGCATATTGACTTATCCTTGTCATAACATTTTCCTTTTGTTGGATTCTTCCCCCTTGCTTTTAATTTCTTGTTGTGCCCAGTGGATTCATTCTTCTGGGATTCCTGGGGTTGTGATCCTTGTTGTATTTTCCTAGGATTTTGTCTGCAATTTTTGATATTCATGACATTCCCAAGGTGTTCTTTGTCATGAACATATCTCATTTCATTATCAATTTTGACAGATAATTTTGCAGGGTACATCAATTTGGGTTGTAGGCTGTTTTTCTTTAGGGCTTGCAATACTTCAATCTCTTCTTGCCTTTATGGTTTGTGTTGAGAAGTCTGCTGTGATTCTGATAGACTTTCCTTTGTATGTGATTTGTTTCTTTTCTCTAACTGCTTGTAGAACTTTGTTCTTCTGTTGAGTTTCTGGAATCTTAACAATTATATGCCTAAGTGTAGATTTCTTTTTTATCAAGGCTTGTTGGAGTCCTATGTGCCTCACTTGTGCATATATGAAGTTCTTTCCCCTGCTTGGAAAGTTTTCTGCCATCACTTCTGCGAACAGTTTTTTTTTTTATGTCATCTACACTCTCTCCTGTTTCTTCATTGACTCCAATCAGTCTTATGTTCTTCTTTGCATCATCTAGCAGCTGCTGGATTGATTTCTCATGGTCTCTTACAATTTTAAAGCAATTTTTGTTTTCCTTTTCACTAATTTCAATCTTATCTTCTGTATCTGAATTTTTTTCCTCACATTGGCTCATTCTGCTGCATAAACCTTCAATGGAGTTTTTAATCTCCTGGAAATCTGTTTGGATCTGTTTTATGGATTGCATTTGTTTCCTATGTTGTGATTCCATCATGTTCCTTGGCTCCTCTATTTTTTTTTAAATCTGTGTCCTCTCTAGATGTATTAATCATTCTTGCACTATGGGCACAATCTCTGCTGTTATGTGAGAAATTATTTCTGATTTCATTTTTTCTAGATCCTCTTTTTGTTCTTGTTCACTGAGTCCAGGTGGTTGAGTATGAGAGTGTTTCATGTTGTTTCCCTTTGGGGTTGCTCTAGGTGATCTGGAAGACTGGTTCTGAGACTTGTTTACATGTCTTCTCATTTTGATGGGGGCGGGGGTGCTCCTGGCTACTGTGCAGCACATCCTCTGTGATGAGAGCTGTGGCACGTTGACCCGGAAGCCTCTTCCCCTGTGCTGGGAGCTGTAGTATGTTAACTCAGAAGACTCCTCTGTGCTGGGAGCTGTGGTAGGTTGGCCTGGAAGCCTCCAACTCTGCATTGGGAGCTGGGACACATTGACCCTCTATGTGTCATACTTTTTAAGAGTGCAGTGTAATAGTTTTTTTTTACACCAGCAGTGCCACAAGCACCTGAGAGATACATTGTGTCACAATGTCCCAAGGCTACATACTATACCATAGCATTTTTTCAGCTCCATTATAATTGTATAGTTCCACCATTGTGAACATGAGCCATCCTGAACTGAAGTATCATTATGAAGTGCATAAGAATACAACATGAAGGCTAGAGATTTAGCTCAGTGTTGCCATGCCTGCCTCACAAGTGCAAGGTCTTGAGTTTGATAACCAATAACAAAAAAAGAAAAATAAAGAATACAACATGAGAAATCTGAAAATCAGTTTATCTGGTAGACCAAGTAATTTACAGAAATAACCCACAAAAATGATGTGGGATAAAGAACAGAAGCCAATGATATTGGAAATGACCTATTTTCAGGGAAAGATATCAGCCGATGTTTTCTCAGTGCCAGTTTGCTTAAACCTTCTTGCTTCTTAATATTACCCTGGTTGCCAAAATCTTTCCCCCTATCTTAAATGAATTGATCCTTTTTAATGTATTAGGCAGCTGATCTGAGCAACCCGGTGTCCACCTATGTACATTTCCAGACTATTCTAGCTAGTGTCATTCTACTCATTCTTTTTGGCTCTTTAGGACATTTTGCTTCTCCTAATCACTTCTGACTATGATCATATTTTATCTCTGCTTTATTAGTTATTATTATTTGCTATCTGATAAGTTCTACTTATCTTCCTCTAAGACTCCTTTCTCATATTCCCTTCTCTGTGAGGCCCTGGCACCTTTCTGTGCACTCTTGCCTTCTCTGTTTACATTGCCCTACAATTATTCACTGGAATTGTGTATACTCAACTGGATTGGGCACTTCACGAGGACACAACCATAGTTCATTTACTTCTGTATTTCCAGTGCCTATCACAGCCCTTATGTAGAAAGCACCCCTTAAATATCTGTTGGGCATAGGACTGCTGCCGATTTTGGTTTTCATCTTGCACAAAGACATTGAGCAAAGATAAGGACCCTAAAATCCATCCCGTGGTGCTGTACGCTTTGATACGCACCTAAATCAGCCCTAAGGAGGGTTTGTGTCCACCTAGGAGGGGGCCTTTGTGCAATTTCCATGGATCATACTATGTGGTAATGGGTAATGTTATTAAAAGTATGTATAAACAAACAGGTGAATGGAGTTTCCCATAATCATCTAGAGTCGTTACAAAACAAATACAAACCAAGCTTTTTTATTAAAGTTACCTAGTTCAGTTATTAAAACTGATCAAATTTAATAGGTAACTGTTATTATATTATTCAGTCTCTGTTTGACTAACTTGGTGAAGGACAAACCCTGATACCTGCATGTTAGATTAGAGAATTCTGTTTGCAATGGCATCCAATTGATATTTTGAATGCAAGCATTTCTTCTGCAGTTTTGTGCTCAGTATTATCCATGTCTTTCTCTCCATACACTAGCAGCCCCTCTTAGATATTTTGTGGGGATATGAAATGGTGTCTGCAGTGGTTCCTGGTCTATTATGTAAGGGTTTTTTTGCTGAGTTTTGAGAAAGGATGATCCTAAGAGCTAAGCTATAAAAAAGTCATTACACACACACATGCGTGCGCGTGCACACACACACACACACACCCCAACCCACCCAAGAAATCCTAGGCAAAAGTCAGAATATTTGATTCCTTTTAAAATATTTTAACTAGAGTAGATTTGTTCCACTATATTAGAAAATATTAAATCCCATCTTGTAGCACCTCATTACACAACATCAGTTGACCAGAAGGGAATGTTGAAAATGATCTTATTCATTCATCTATTCATTCACTAAAAATTATTTATTCCTCCAATGCTTAATATAATGCATAGCACATAGTAGACACACAAAGAATATATGTTGGCTTGAATTATTCATGTATAAACTTTTTCAGGTTTTTATCGATATTTATGGGGCAGCCTTTTCAGGGCAGACACCGTGGTAAATCCTAGAGATGCATTGGTAATCAATGCAGATTTAGTCCACATGGTGCTTAAAATAACTGATACATTTTAAAGTTATAACCCTGTGAATGATAGTAGGCTCTATTATTAAACACTGTAGCCAACGAGATATTTCATGAGTGATTCTCAATTCTGCCTTTACCTTAGAACCACTTGAGATGCTTGTTAAAAATATCAATATCTGACCTGGGCTGGTTGGTGCAGATCTATAATTCTAACACTCTTGGAGGCCGAGGCAGGAAGATCACAAGTTTGAGCCCAGTATGGGAAACTTAGTGTTTTAGACCCTATCTAAAATTTTAAAAAGGGCTGGGGCTATAGCTCAGTACAAAGGCCCTGGGCTCAATTCCCAAAACCGCAATAAACAAAACAAAAAACAAGACCAACACCCAGGCCCTAAGCCCAATTAAACACAATTCAGTGAATGTAACAGCCCCTAGGACATTGTGAGATGCAGCCAAGACTGAGAATTACTAAACAGTTCCCCCACACTTTTTTTTTGATCTATCACAGTTATTGGTTGAAATTGTGTCCCTCTTCCATTCTTATATTTCAGAGACAATCAAGTGAAGATGCCCAGGCTGGGCTTAAATTTGTAATCCATCTGCCCCAGGAGATTACAAGTGTGCACCAACATGCCCAGCACAAATAAACCCACCACAGAGAGCTAACTTCAACATTTGCAGTTTCCCTTTGTCCCCTGAAGGTGGTACAGCTGTATCCTCTGAAGCCAGGTCAAATGCATGCAACCTCTCTGCTCTTTCCAAGGTAGCTTATCTTTAGTCAGTGTTCACATGTGAATGACCAGCCCACCTGGAGCCAGGGTCTCACAGACTGACTCCTAGATGAATAATCAATATGTGATAATTCCACTTGCTGAGCAAAGCTCTGGTACACAGTAGCAGCTTCTGGCAGATTGATAAAAGCACTGGAAGACACTTGTTTCAGTGGCTCTTTAAATTCCACATCATCATTTGCTCCCAACAACATTCAAGTCTTATTTTTTAAAGTTATTGTTTTAGTAAAATCAATCTACAATTACTTTCAATGTGCAAAGTTTAGAAGTTCTAGTTTAATGCTTTATTAGCTGAAAATCAACTGCTATTTAAACTGCTTGGGTGGAGCTGGGCATGGTGGCACATTCCTGTAATTCCAGCATTTGGAAGGCTGAGGAAGGAATATTGTAGTGAGTTTGAGGCCAACCTGGGGTACATAGTGAGCTCAAGGCCAGCCTGAACTGCATAGTGAGACCCAGTCACACACACACAAAAACCAACTAAATTAAACTAAGCAACTAAACTACTGGATGTAGGGTGAAATAGAAAGGCTTCTGCTGCTTAGCCTCACTTTCTTTTCGAGTTTCTGGCCAGTGCAAAGCTGTCCTCCCAATATCTCCTTTCTAAATTCCTAAATATGGGATGCAAATTTGAAGTACATTTTCTTTTAGGTCAGAGATTTCTGGGGTAAAAATAAGTTCCTTTGAATACACTAGTTCCTTGAATTACTCCTAGAAGTGAATTTTTGGTTTTCAAATATGGATCTGGCAACAGATATTTTCCAAAGCTGATGGAGAAGCAGATTTTATTTTTAAATCAAGGGACAAAATGGCTGTCAGAGCAAGTTGGCCCTATTAAGGGAGAGAAGGGAGAGTTGTTGCTGTAGTGTTTGAATCAGTTACAATACTTTAATGTATTTTTCTGCCTCTGAATAACTAAATGTTAAAAGTAAAGACATTTCTGACTACTTGAAGCATAACATGCCTTTTTACTATGATGCACATGACCCTTCAAGATCTTTCCTACACCTGTTTCCAGGACCTCGAGGTCAGGCATCTGTCCCTAGTTTCTTGTCCTTCTGCCTCCGTTCTTGCTAGCACCCTAAGCATGGAAGCCTGACCCACACCATGGCCTTTACATTTACTGATAGAATGTTGTTCCCTCACAGTTTGGTCTGGCCTCCTCCCCATGTTATTTTTAACATTCAGGTTTTTGATTATATGTCTAAACTAGCGGAGCCTATTTTGATCTTTATGTCTTTCCTTGCCAGCCTCAAAAACCCTCTATCCTGTTTTCCTGCTTTATTTTTATCATAGCACTCAACTCTTTGTGGGTGAAATTATTGTTTATTTGCCTGTTTTCTGATAGTTGGTCTTCTCTATCCTTTACCTCATACACTGGAATGTCAGTTCCGTGGAAAAGGGGACATTTATCAGTACTTATCTTTGCTTATCCAGTGCCAGTGACTGGCACATAACTGGCAGTTAATAAACAGTTGTACATGAATAAATGACTGAAACTCATTACTGCAAACAAATTATCATGAAATTAAGTAACTAATAACAAAATCATTTACTCTTGGTCAGGATTCCCTGGGTGGTCAGGCAATTGCTTTCTGATTGAGGGGACTTGTCTTGAGCAGTTAAGGTGCTTGACCTCTCTATACATTCACTGTCTTGTGGGAGGCTTCATCAGACTTTGTCTCAGGGTGCAGGAAGGAGTGAGGGAATGCTGCTAGACCTTGTACGGACTAGGCTTTGGGACATGCACAATACCATTTTTACCAGATTACATTAGTTGAAGAGTCACAAGGTCAGACCAAATCAAGTAGGTCAAGACAGATTTAGCCTTTTGAGAGGCATAACAATGGAACATGGGCCCAAGGGACAGGATTTACTAGGGGTCATTCTTATGCTCATTGATTTAAGCCTCAGGTGGTATATTTTTTGTGCAACACTGTATCTGACTAAAATATAGGTGTCAGATTTTGGGAATTAGGATTCACATCTTGTACAGTCATATTTGAAGCATTTGCTCCCTTTAAAAATACCCTGAACACTATGATAAATTCCTCATTATTTTTGCTGCTAATATTGTACTGAACATTGTTGCATTTAAGATAAACTTTTATTTTCACACTCACATCATGAATGTGCAAGAATTCTCCAAATACCTTAGGTACAACATTTAAAGAAAACAAGAGTAGGTGCTGAAATAAATTATATTGATTTTAATTCAGACATTTAAATTTGTTTTGTTTATTGCCTTTGCAATTGAAAAATTGATCTCAATGAGGCAGACATAGCAAAAGTAGATTGCTTTTATTGAATTCACAGTGATCTGATTAAAAAACGTAGTCGTTATGAGAAAAATAATCTTACTTCCTATTTTATTACAGATTTTTCCCCTCACAAATTTATTGGTTTAATATAGTAAGTGTAGAGGACAATGACTTTTATTTAGTGTTGTGCAAAATGGTTTGGGAGCAGTTAGAAAACACATTTCTTAAGAGTATTTCTTTTTTTAAAATTTTTTTTGGGATCAAACTTGGGTCCTTGAGCTTGCGCAGCAGGCAGCAAAATCACTGAGCTAAATCCCCAGCTCAGAGTATTTCTTTTTTATTCAGATGATTGCAAAGCTTATTTTGGTCAAGAGAGTGCCTCTACTTCTTTCATGCTTTTATGTTGAATGAGCAAAAGTCATATGCTCAATCAGACAATGCACACTGATACTGATCTAGACTTTTATTTCCTGGAAGAAATGTTGATGTGAGTCACACCTCAAAGAAATTCTTCTCTTAAAACAAAAATGAAACACTCAAGTTTCATTTTTGAAAATTACAGAAGGGAATAGAGAAGTAAGTAAAAAATACTCAGTATCCTTATATTTTATTTTGAGTGTTCATTAATACACAATATTCAATATTTAATTAAAGTTTGAATTTTTCTATTTGAACTCAGGAGATGGATAAGTTAGGATTCATTTTCTGATAATTCCTTCACTACCCAAACTACTGCTATTTTTCTTCTGAAATCAAGAATCAAATTTATTAGTCACGCGGAAGACACCGAATCAGCCCGCTGCAGACAGGCAGGTCTGCCCATGCCCTACAGAGGTCCTGGGTCGCACAGAACACACCGAATCACCCCGCTGCAGACAGGCAGCCACCTGGTTCCACATTACAAAGACACAGAGGACACCAGACCACCAGACCAAGGTACTGAGTCCCACTATTCCCGGCCCAGAGGTAGGGGCTTCTGAGCCACCATCCCACTGCTCCTGGTCCAGAGGACGGGACTTCCTGGTGAGCATCCCTCCTGCTGCTGCCAGACCAGAGGAAGGGGCTTCCAGGCCACTATCTGTCCCACCACTCCCGGCCCAGAGGGAGGGGCTTCTGAGCCGCCATCCGACTGCTCCTGGTCCAGAGGAAGGGGCTTCCCGGACACCATCCCTACCGATGGGGCTGGCCCCTGTCCCATCTCTTCAAACTCAGAGGAGGTAATCCGTGCAGATGCCAACAGCACCCCCCCCCCAAGTTGAAATGAGAAAACACGCAAATAAGTCTCAAAACCAGACTTCCAGATCACCTACAGCAACCCCAAAGGGAAAAGAGATGGAACACTCTGATACTCAAACACCTGGACCCACTGAACTGGCAACAAAAGGGGATCTGGAAAAAATGAAATCAGAAATAATTTCTCAGATAACAGGAGAAATTCTGCTCATGGTACAAGACATGATTAATAAATCTAGAGGAGCTGAGGAACATGATGGAATCTCAGCATAGGAAACAAATGGAATCCCTAAAACAGATGCAAATAGATTTACAGGACATGAAAAACTCCACTGGAAGTCTACACAGCAGAATGAACCAATGTGAGGACAGAATTTCAGATATAGAAGATAAGATTGCAATTAATGACCAGGAAAAGAAAAATTGCTTCAAAATTAAAAGGGAACATGACAAATCAATCCAGCAGCTACTAGATGATGCAAAGAAGAATAACATAAGACTGATTGGAGTCAATGAAGAAACAGGAGAGAGTACAGATGACATAAAAAAACTCTTCACAGAAATAATGGCAGAAAACTTCCCAAGCAGGGGAAAAGAGCTTGACATACAGATAAGTGAGGCATATAGGACTCCAAATAGCCTTGATCAAAAAAAAAAAAAATCTACACATAGGCATATAATTATTAAGATTCCAGAAACAACAGAAGAACAAAGTTCTACAAGCAGTTAGAGAAAAGAAACAAATCACATACAAAGGAAAGCCCATCAGGATCACAGCAGACTTCTCAACACAAACCATCAAGGCAAGAAGAGCTTGGAGTGACATATTCCAAGCCCTAAAAGAAAACAGCCTCCAACCCAGATTGATGTACCCTGCAAAACTATCTTTCAAAATGGATGGAGAAATAAGACACTTTCATGACAAAGAGTACCTTAGTAACTTCATGAATAGCAAACCAGCACTCCAAAAAATCTTACACAATATCCTAGGAACAGATATTGAAGATCACAACCCCAGGAAGCAAAGCAGAATGAACCCATCTGGCATGACAAGAAATTAAATGTAAAGGAGGAGAACCCAACAAAAAGAAAAAGTCATGGCAAGGACAAGTCAATATGTTTCAGTTATAACCATCAACATTAATGGTCTCAATTCACCAATCAAAAGAAACAGACTGGCAGAATGGGTCAGGAAGCAAAATACAACAATATGCTGCATACAAGAACACACTTAATTCAAAAGGAAACTCATAGACTGAAAGTTAAAGGGTGGAAAACAATACTCCATGTGACAGGAACCCGAAAAAAAGCAGGAGTAGCTATCCTCTTTGCAGATCAAGTAGATTTCAAACCAACACTGATTAAGAGAGATGAAGAAGGACACTACATCCTTGTAAAGGGAACAATCCAAGAGGAAGAGATGACAATCATAAATATCTATGCACCAAACACTAGTGCACCCATCTATATAAAACAAATACTAACAGACAAGAAAAGTAATATATATGCACTAATACAATTGTAGTGGGGGACCTCAACACCCCACTGTCACAAATAGATAGTTCAACTAGGCAAAACAAAAGTAATGAAATACTAGAACTCAATCAAACTCTTGAACAAATGAACTTAACAGATGTTTACAGAGTCTTCCACCCCACAAAATCAGAATACACATTCTTAGCTGCACATGGGTCATTCTCCAAAATACACCACATACTCACATATAGAACATGTTTAAGTAAGTGCAAAGGAATTGAAATTATCCCCTGTATATTATCAGACCATAGTGTGATGAAATTGGAGATCCATAGCAAAAGAAACTCAAAAAATTTCATAAACACATGGAAATTGAACAACACACTTCTGAATAACCAATGGGTCACAGAGGAAATTAAAGAAGAAATCAGACAGTTCCTTCAATTAAATGACAATGGCAACACAACATATGGGGACCTATGGGACACAATGAAAGCAGTCTTAGGAGGGAAATTCATAGCAGTGAATACACATATTAGGAAAACAGAACGAGCCCAATTAAACAACCTGATGCTGAACCTCAAGCTTCTAGAAGAAGAAGAGCAGGACAAGCCCAAAGCCCATACACGGGAGGAAATTATAAAGATCAGAGGAGAAATCAGTGCAATGGAGACTAAGAAAACGATATAAAAAATCAATGAAGCCCAGAGTTGGTTCTTCGAAAGAATAAACAAAATTGACAAACCTTTAGCCAACCTTGTCAGAAAAAGGAAAGAAAAGGCCCAAATCCATGCGATTAGGAATGAAAAGGGTGAAATGACAACAGACCCAGCAGAAATCCAGAGGATCATCAATACCTACTTCCAGAACCTATATGCCAATAAGATGGACAACACAGAAGAAATGGACTGATTCCTAGATACATATGAATTACAAAAGTTGAATGAAGAAGACCTAAAAATTCTGAACAACCCAATATCAACCAATGAAATTGAAAATGTAATTAAACACTTATCAACTAAGAAAAGCCTGGGCCCTGATGGCTTCACTGTTGAATTCTAGATGTTTAGAGAGGAACTGCTTCCACTACCATTTAAAGTCTTCAGTGAAATTGAAAGGGAAGCAATACTCCCAAATTCATTCCTGGTAGCAAGTATCACCTTGATCCCCAAAGCAGAGAAAGACCCAACTGAAAAAGAGAACTACAGGCCAATCTCACTAATGAACATACATGCAAAAATCCTTAATAAGATACTGGCAAACAGAATGCAGAAGATCATCAAGAATACCATACACCCTGATCAAGTGGGATACATCCCAAGGATGCAGGGATGGTTCAATATATGCAAATCAATCAATGTAATACACTATATCAATAGAGCCAAGGACAAAAACCTTATGATTATCTCCATAGACACATAAAAAGCATTTGACAAAATCCAACATGCATTTATGATATAAACCCTTCAAAAAATTGGAATAGATTGTCTCTACCTCAAACTGATAGAAGCCATCTATGAAAAACCAACAGCAAATATCATGCAAAATGGTCAAAAGCTGAAATCCTTCACACTAAAATCAGGAACAAGACAAGGATGTCCACTATCACCACTCTTGTTCAATATAGTTCTGGAAACATTAGCCACAGCAATTAGACAAGAGAAAGAAATAAAGGAATAAAGATAGGGAATGAAGAAGTCAAATTGTCATTATTTGCAGATGACATGATACTCTATATAGAAGACCCTAAGAACTCCACCAAAAGTCTTCTACACTTAATAACCAAATTCAGTCAAGTAGCTGGTTACAAGTTCAATGCACAAAAATCAATAGCTTTCCTCTACACGAATGACAGACTCACTGAGAGAGAAATAGGGCAAATAATTCCTTTCTCAATAGCATCCAAAAAACTGAAATACCTAGGAATCATCCTAATGAAAGAAATCAAAGACCTCTTCTCTGAAAACTATGGCACTCTGAAAAGAGAGATTGAAGATGACATCAGAAAATGGACAGACATCCCCTGCTCCTGGGTAGGAAGGATTAATATAGTGAAAATGGCCATACTTCCAAAACTGCTATATAGATTCAATGCAATTCCAATTGAGATCCCAGCAGCATACTTCATAGATCTCAAGAAAACAATCCAAAAGTTCATTTGGAACAAGAAGAGACCCAGAATAGCAAAAGCAATTCTAGGTAACAGAGACATGGCAGGGGGTATCACAATCCCCAACCTGGAACTATTCTACAAAGCTACTGTGATAAAAACAGCATGGTACTGGCAAAGAAACAGACCTGAGGACCAGTGGAACAGATTAGAAGATGCAGAAACAATGCCAGACACACTCAGCCATCTCATCTTTGACAAAGGAGCCAAACACCCTCACTGGAGGAAAGATAGCCTCTTTAATAAATGGTGCTGGAAAAATTGGGCTTCACCTTACCAAAGATTAAAACTAGACCTGTATCTCTCACCATGCACTAAACTAAAATCAAAATGAATGAAAGATCTAAATATTAAAATAGAAACTCTGAACCAGTTGGAACAGAGGTTAGGTAGAACCCTTGAAGACATTGGTGTAGGAAAAGATTTTATGAACAAAACCTCAGTTGCCTGTGAACTAGCACGAACAATCAACAAATGGGATTCCTTCTTATTAAAAAGCTTCTGCACAGCAAGAGAAACCACCAGCACTGTGAAGAGACAACCCACAATGTAGGAAAAAATCTTCACCTGCTCTTCCTCAGACAAAGGTCTACTATCTCAAATCTATAAAGAATTTAAAAAGGTCAGACCTCCCATATTTAAAGACCCAATCCAAAAATGGGCATCTGAAATGAACAGACATTTCTCAGACAAAGATGTAGAAATAGCAAATAAACCCATGAAAAAATGTTCAACATCACTGGTCATTCGAGAGATGCAAATGAAAACAATGCTGAGATTCCACTTCACCCCAGAAAGAATGGCTGCTATCATGAAATCAACCAATAACAAATGGTGGCGGGGCTGTGGGGAAAGAGGAACCCTGCTCCACTGCTGGTGGGAGTGTAGACTGGTGCAACCCCTGTGGAAATCAGTATGGAGATACCTCAAAGAGCTAGGTCTGGAAGTCCCATTTGACCCTGCTATTCCACTGCTGGGGATCTTCCCCAAAGAATTAAAAGAATCATACCACAGTGATATATGTGCACCCATGTTCATAGCAGTGCAGTTTGTAATAGCTAAAACTTGGAAACAGCCCAAATGCCCATCAACTGGAGACTGGATAAAGAAAATGTGGGGTTTTTAAAAAAAAATAAAATGGAACACTACTCAGCCATAAAAAATGAGAAATTAGAGACATTTATAGCTAAGTGGATGCACATTGAGGCGATACTCAAGTGAAATAAATAGGACACATGTGTAAATACCGAATAGTTTCTCTGGTGTGAGAAACTGAAAGTGTAAATAAGGACTAAATGTATAATAAGTAATGTGAAATAGGAAGAAAAGGCACAAAGGGGAAGGATGTGGGAGGATAGGGGAAAGGATAGAAGGGAATGGGATTAATATGAGAAAATGGAAAAATAGGAACAAAATCTTTGTAAATAGGGAGGACTGGAGGGGTTGAAGGGAGGGCTGGGCAAAGGTGAAAAATAAGAACCAAGAGAGACTATGTAAAGTTGCAAATTTCCAATGATGAATGTCATTATATTGTATACCTAAAATGTACCAATGATTAGAATGAATAATCGATAATGTAAAATAGGAAGAAAAGGTCCAATGGGGTAGGGCAGTGGGAGGGGCAGGGGAAAAAAAAGAAGGGAAAAGAAAAATGCTGAGAAATGGAAAAAATGGAAATAAAGTCTTTGTAAATAGGGAAAGGTGGAGGGGGTGAAGGGAGGGTTAGGAATGGGGAAAAAATAAGAACCAAGATGCATTATGTAAAGGTACAATTCCCAATGAGAAATGTAGTTGTGTTGTATACCTACAATGTACCAATAAAAGAATTTAATACAAAAAAAAGAAAAAGAATCAAATTGATTTTGGGGTACCATAGAACCCTTTGTTACCTAAAGTTGCTGGGTGAAGCCCACTAACAGATTTGGATAGCAAGAAGTACTTATATGTAGGTTATTTATGTTCCTTAAAAAATCTGATTGTCCATTCTGCTTGTAAGTTACTTTTTTTACTTAAAAATATATTGTGAAAGGAAGGTCGCAGCTGGGGAATGTGGTTTGTCAATCTCTCCGAATCTCCACATAAAAACAAAGAACACAAGACAACAAAAACCAAAATGATGGACAACATTAATATTAATTTATTTACTTAGTCAGTTGTAATTTTATTGTGTTTTTTTTACTGACAATACTTATTGTTCTATCTACTTGCAAAGTTTTATTTACTTCAAATTAAATTAAAATTATGCAAAAGTTTATCAGTACTGAGACTTCCTCCTCCTTCTACCCCAGCCACTTTACTGTCTTTCCTGGAGGTTATCAGGTTTTTTGTTTTTTTTTCAAATTATCCTTTTAGATATATTCCATGTATTTTTTTTCTTTTTCTTTTGGTACTGGGGTTTGAACTTGGGACCTTGCAAGGCAGGCACCAGAACCACCATTTTTAATAAAATAGGTGCATACAATACACAATGTTTGGCATCTTGTTTTTTTCATCTGACTGTATAGCTTTGAAAATTAGCCATATTCGTACATTAAAATTCCTTGCCTTGTCCTTATGGCCTCAGAAATTTTATTATATGGATATACCATCATTAGTCTACTAATAATGATATTAAGGTTTACCCTAGTCTGTTGGTGCAGTGAACACACACACACATACATGTATATAATCTTTTAAATATGGACTATTATATTAAAAATGTTCAAAAGCTTTTATAATAAACAAGGACTTCTTCTATGGAGTGAGTGGGGAAAAGATTCTGCCAGAGAAGGTTTTATTTTTTATTTTGTGTAATATTTAAAATTTTTTATTAAGATTTTGCTTTTTTGAATTAAAAAAAATAATTTAAAAATCATAAATTACTATAGGCATTTCTGAACACAGTATAGAAGTTGCTCAAAAAATTAAAAATAAAACTGCTGCAAAGTCTAGCAATCCCACTACTGGGTATATATACAATGAAAATGAAATCAGAATGTTGGAGACGCATCTGCACTCTCATGTTCATTATAGCATTATTCACAATAACTAAGATATGCAATCAACCTAAGTGTCCATCAGTAGGTGAATGGATGAAGAAATATGGTATGTACATACAAAGGAGTACTATTCAGCCATAAAAAGAAAATCTTGTCTTTTGTTTTACCTAACAATATAGATAAAACTTAGAGTTTATGGTAAATGTAATGAATCACAAACAGAAAGACTGATTTTACATGTGGAATCTGAAAAATCATGTTTGAAGAAGCAGAGTATAGAATGGTGATTACCAGAGGCTGGGGGTTGGGTGGAAGTGGAATGGGAAGATTGAGAAGATGTTGATCAAAAGGTACAAAATCTCAGTTAGGTGGGAGGAATAAGTGCAAGCATGGTGACTATAGTTAATGAGAATGTACTGTACTCTTGACAATCGCTGAGTAGATGTTAAGTGTTTTCACCATCAGAAATAAGTCCTGTATGTGAGGTCATCCACATGCTAATTAAGTCAACTTAGCCATTCTACAATTTCAAAATATCATGTTGTACGTGATTAATATGTGCATAATTTTATTTGTCAATAAAAATCAGTGATTTAGATTCAGAATTACCTTTCAGACAAATAAATAAATACATTTGGGGAGTTTGCACTGGAAAGAAATTCTAATGGAAAGTGGCTTACTTCTAAGAAGAGTTTCCTCTCCTCTGGGGCAGTGGTGGTGGTTTTGCAGATAAGTATTAGCCATAGAGGGAAGAAGAGAAGAGTTTTCATCTGTTAGCTCTTCAGTTTGGGAAAAACAAAGCTTAGAACTTGAGTCTGTTCTTTTAACTTCAAATTCCTCAGCTGGAAGCCAGGATGACTGAAGGCTGGTGGGCAAGGATTTCAGCAGCTAAAGGTCTTATGCACATAGAGACATTTAATATCTATGCAATGTAGTATCTAGAGACATATCTGCAAATCACCAAGTGGTCATTCCTCATGAAAATAAAGATTATTATGTTTAAAATAATTTCATTATATGTTGACATCAGATTGTTCAGTGAGTCTTAATATTTCACATTGTAATGCTTGATCAGATTGAATATTGGATGTTAGAAAGAGTATGAACATTTATGAAAAATGACATAATTTATTTTGTGAAACCAATTTCAAATACATGAAACATGAGACTGAATTAATTCATCAAAAATATCAATAAGTTGATAAAACAGGGGCATTTTTACTTCAATCATAATCTTTAAGCTATATTCACAGAAAAATGACTTATTAAAGCAGCCATATGTGTGATTAATGGGTTGGTAGTGATACTAATTACTCATTAGAATGCAAGGTCTGAAATACCCTAGGCCTTGAAAAAACAGAGCGATTTTCATTAATAGGGTTGGCTGGGTCCCAAAGTCTCAAATGAGTATGCGTTCTGAGCTAAGAACATAGTTTTTAGCTAAAATGAAATTGTCTTAGGAAGGTCTAATTTGGTACTGACATTTGAAACCCCTTTTTCATATGCTTATTTAATCAAAAATCTTCATGTTGAGATAGTCAGGTTCCCTTTACCTATACTTATTTTAAGAATTAAAATTTAGCATTTTTGTACTTTTTTCCTTGTGAATGCTCAGTCATCTACAGACAAATGTTTCTCAGTTTCCCTGGGCTAATTGTTCAGGTGCAGTTTTACAGTGTTGGCCCATGTGGCTGTTTAAACAATAACCAAATTTTAAAACTCACAATTCAGTTGAGCATTAGACTAGCAGCATTAATCATTATTAGAAGACAAATAGTGTATGTAAGGATGGCTTTCTTACATATTAAAAACATTTTCTCTGCCATTATCACTGAACTTTGCAGCTTGGAGTGAGGATAGAGATTAGGGAGAAGAGAAGCTGCTATTCAGTAAAGGTGAATATACTGAAACAAATCTGAAAAGTAAGAATTAATCTGAAGCTGGACATGGTGGCATATGCCTATCATCTGAGTTCTCTGAGACAGGAAGATTGCAAGTTTGAGCCCAGCCTGGGTAATTTAGCAATTTAGTGAGATCCTGTCTCAAAATGAAAAATAAAAAGGGCTAGGGAAGTAGCTCAGTGTGAAGGCCCTGGGTTCAATCATCAGCATTGCAAAAAAAGAAAAATAATTAATCGACTTGAAAGAAGTCAGATTATTTTTGTATGGATTTCCGAATCAGGTTAAAATTTTAAGTACCAACTCTAATTTTCACACAAGTAACATCATTTTTCTAAGCTAACAATGACAATTCGAAGAACCCCACCCCACGGAACACTTTCATTTTAATTAAGTACCATAGAGTGAAGTGCTGTAATCACTGTGGTGTGTGCTTTTGGCAATGAATACAAAGAAGAGAGTGTGAATGATTTATTTTTCATGAAAAAAGTTATTTTTAAAAGGCCAAGGATTAAATATATCAAAAAATAGCTTAAAAACACTGAAAACTGCAGGTAACATTTTGAGATGTGAGAGATTATTGTAGCAATACCTTGGTTGTCAAATGGCTCCAAGCTTGAACTTTTCACTACTCAAACAGAAAAGTTTGAAAAAAAAATCTGCTGGGTGTTGGTAACTTTGCTCAATAGTCAACCTAAAACCCGATTTGAAAAAGCCTGTAGAATGGGGGAAAAAATAAGAACCAATATATATCATGTAAAGGTACAAATTCTCAATGATGAATGTCATCGTATTGCATACCTAAAATGTATCAATAAACTTAATCACTTTAAAAAAAGAAAAAAAGGAAAAAATTTGTAGTGGCTGAGAATGAGTCAAGCATCGCGCCTCGCTGTGAACACAAAGGGGTGATGCTTCAGTCTAAGTGCCATTCTAGGCCAGACAACACATAGTGCTTGTGTTAGTATCTCACAGCATTCATCACTGTGGTTTATCCCCCTGTGCTTTATTTGCATAAAATATTATAACCATGGCTCCAAAGAAAGTGATACCAACAGTAAAGCTAAGAGAAAAACTGTGAGAACTACAATAGAGCTAAAGAAAAAAATCACTGTGAAATTTGTTGAAGTCCTGAAAAATGAATATATAAGTAATCTTTGGGCTTCAGAACTAATTATTTATTTTCCATTATTTCTTATGGGAAAAATATGTTCAGTTCTTGAACTTTGCTGTGTTTGAACATGAATTTGGAACGAATTGAATTCAACAACTTAGGTATCACGATGTCTTGTAAGTGATGGATCAACTGAAGTTTTTGCCTGTGTAGAAAAAGGAAGATTTAGTAATTCTTCAACTTCTCTGCTCATGTGATGGTAATGAAGGACCTTGAAAGTTCCATTGGCAATGAACAAGTAAGAAATAGCACAATGATATGTCAAAACTATAGGGATTCATTTGGACTTTTGCTGTCCATTCATTATATGTATACCTTTAAGTAAGATGACTTAGTGTAACAGTTTCTTAAGTAAGTTAATTATAATTCTGTTTTTATATTATTTTATTTAAAAAGACTTTGACTAAAATAATTCATAATTCTGTAGTGGCAGTGAATCAATATTTCTCTGGTAGTTGAAAATTGAAATAATTCTTTTTGCACTTGAAATTATCAACTATTGATCTCTTGAAAGACTCCAGAGCACTATATTGGCCATGTAAAGCTTATTATTAAATCCATTGCTGTAAGAGAGTGTACACCTTGACATAATAGATCTGGACTGGTGGTCACTGTGAGTGAGAGCTTGAAGCAATCTTGATAAGCAAGATGTTAGTCTTCTTTTTCAGGACTGGGGATTGAGCCTACAGCCTTTGCACTAACCTACATCCCTGCCTCCTTTTAATTTTTTTATTTTGAGATGAGCCCTTGGTAAGTCACTAAGTTGCCCAGGCTGGACTGGGCTCAAATTTGTGATTATTCTGCCTCTGTCTCCTAGAGTGCTGGGTTTACAAGCATGCATGACTGCACTGGGCCAGGATGCTAGCCTTTTTAAATAAGTGGTCTTAGTTTATGTACTTATTTTCCAAGAGCAAATGGCCCTTAGAGCAAACCTCTAAGCTGTTTTTCTTTTTTTTCTTAGTATTGTTGGGAAAATGTACCCCACTGAAGAATTGTTTAACACAAGACCAGGAAAGTATGCTAGGTGTCAATAGGATGTGTGTGGTAGGCAACCTCTAAGATGGCCCTCAATGAACTCTGCTTCTCGATATTCATGTCCTTATGTAATCTTTTTCCTTGACTGTGGGTTGGAATTAATGGTTTCCAATGAATAGGAAAAAATGATGAGAGAGATTAGGTAATAAAAACCCATGATTTTCATCTGCTGCTCCCTTTCTCACTGCCTCTTACAACCCTTGCTTTGGGGCAAACAAGCTGTGCATACTCCCTGGAGAGGTTATGTGGCAAGAAACCGATGTCTCCAGCTAACAGACATCAAGGACAGGCCTGCCAACAGCCCTGGCTATGAACTTGGCCATGGATCCTTACCTAGTCAAACTGTGAGATGATGGCACCCTGGTGACAAACACTAACACAGAACCCCCAGCTGAGCTGCCTCTGGGTCCTTGACTTTTAAAATCTAAGTGATAGTTGATACTTGTTATCTAAATTGCTATGTTTCTGGATAATTTGTCATACAGTGATAGGTAACCAATACGTTTGTTTAAGTTTTAGGATGAAATAATATAAATTCTGAAATTTGTGCTTCTTTTATAATAAACAGATTTTTTTTGCCTAAATATTGGTTAATTTATTAATTCTACAGGGTATGTGACATGGAGACCTGAGAGATATGTATCATATAGTGTGTTTCTTATGAAGATTTATTCATTCTGTTCTGAAGAAACTGGCTATAGTTGAAACAAGAAGTGATTACCCATGAAGATACAGCTGAAGGAACTGAGGTGGGAGTAATGTGTCTTTGATGAGCACCTTGAGTGAGCGCCTTCCAAAGAGCTGTCCTCTAAGCTAAGAAACATGTCTGTGTAGTTTTGTTTCTTTCATACTTGGCTGATGTGTTGCTCAGCTTTTTCTTTTCTGTAACAAATTCCTTCAATAATCAACTTATAAAAAGAAAGGTTTGTTTTGGCTCATAGTGTTAGAGGTTTCAGTCCCCTTGCTTTGTGCCTATTGTGGCACATAATGGTGGGAGTGTATGTATAGCAAAATTGATCACCTCATGGTCAGGAGCAAAAAGACAAAGAAAAAAGAAAGGATCAGAATCTCACAATCCCCTTTAAGGGAGTGTCCCCAGTGATCTTTAAACCTTCCACTAGGCCTCACCTCCTAAAGTTTCCATCATCTCCTATCATGGTTTAGATCTGAAATATCCCCCCAAAGTATCATGTATTTAGAGCTGGGGCTTTTGGAAAGTGGTTGGATTATGATGGCACTATATTAGTTAATAGATTAATCCATTGATGAGTTCATAGCTGAATGTGTTATTAGGAGTTGGGGCCTAGTTGGGGGTTTGGTCACTGAAGGGTATGCCTTTGGAGGGTATATCTCCCACTCTGGCTCTTTCCTATTTCCCTGCTTCCTGGCTGCCATAGGTTAAACAGCTTTTCTTAGTTAAGCCTTTCTGACATGGTATTCCTGACTTGAAAATAGCCACCTGTGGACTGAACTCTCTGAAACTGTGAGCCGGATAAATATCTCCTCCTTTAAATTGCAGGTGTCAGATATTTTGTCTCAACCATGAGAAAGTGATAATATACCTCCCAGAAGTGCCACCCTGAGGATTAGGCATCTAACACATGGGTCTCTGGGGTACACTTAAGATCCAACTTATAGCAGGGAGCCTAAAGTTTAACTGAAAGCAGATATATTCTGGGGGCCTGTGAGATGCAAAGGTTCTCAGCCTTGTTGCCGAAGGAGGACTGCTGGAGGCTATGCTACAGTGAGTCTTGCTTCTCCAATTGCCTGTGATTGTCCTTTCCAACATCCACAGTTGGTAGGTCTGGACACAAAAGTTGGTGGAGAAAGAAAGAAAAATAGGGATGGTTTGTACCTGTACATGATATATCTTAGTTCTTGTTTTTTCCTATTTCCCTTCTGTCCCTTCCAGCCCCCACCCCTCCCTATTTACAAAAGATTTGTTTCCATTTTTTTCTTTTCTCATATTTTTTTCTTTCCCTTTTTTCATTTCCCCCATCATAATATATGCCTAAAATATATCAATAAAACTAATTTTAAAAAATAGGGATGGAAGAGAACTCATAAAATCTTTAAATAAGATGGTTTTCTTTTCTTATCACCAGCCTAGAGAAATTCAGGTCTTGGGAAGCAAATATAATTTAAGGACTTCTTCACTGCTTAAATGTAAAAGAAAAACCTGTCAACAGTGCTGGTCTGAGAAATTAAAAAGAGGACATACAGTCACTGTTTGGAGTAAGAGCACAAACTCCAACAAGATAGGGCTTCCTTGGTTGTAGGGTAACTGGGGAGGGAGAGTTGCTCACATTATCTAGGAGAATTTCAAGAATTAAATGTCTCCAAGGCAGAAGATAATGAATTAAACTGTGTTTTGGGGAGGGCAGATGAAAAACAGGTAAGCACATCCAGAATACCTTATGTTCTGCAGATTTCCAGTAGACTGGTATTAAATTTGGATTCAAATAGAGTGGTGGCTAAATTTCATTTCTTCCAAATATTCAACTTATTCTGGGACATATGCATTTAGCTTGTGTGTGTGTGTGTGTGTGTGTGTGTGTGATGCTGGGACTTGAACTTATGGCCTTGGGAATACAAGGCAAGTGCTCTACCACAGAGCTGTATCTCCAGCCCCATACACATCTACTTTGATTAACTATGTTTTGATTGGTGAATTTTATGAGCTCCTTTGCAACCCTATTTTTATATTCTTATCTACCAAATTTTGTGTCCACTAGTTATCTACCTGTCCACCCCCCCTCCCCTTTTGCAATATCTTGAGCAACTAGGACAAGGAAAAAGAACTATTCACAGATAAATATGCACAGAGAAGGTACTAAGCAAAAAACTTTCCTATGCATTAGTCCATTTGTCCTCACGATAGCTATGTCCTTCAGAATAGAATAAGTTGTGTATCACCCTTTATAAGTTGTGTGGTCTTGGTTTTTCTACTCCATAAGCCTCATTTTCTTTATCTGCAGTTCATTTTCACAAATTACAGGGCTTAACTGATTGATACACAACTCACATGGAGAGACTTTCCAAGCCATTGCTAGAGTCTCCATATATTTAAAGCCAATGGTTTTCTCATCCTGTTTTTGTTTGCCTATTTGTAATGTTCTATACTCTGTAATAGTCCCCACATCTATTCAGATGAGCTGTTGCCAGGTCTGCTTCAAAATTGGTTTTGAAGAACTCCCAGAGCCCCAAGGATCTGCATCACCATATTGCTCTTTTCGAGCTTGAGGAATTTGCAGGTGGTTTGAATATGTCCTCCAGAAGTTTATGTGTTAGGGGTTTGGTCCTCAGAGGTGGTGAAACCTTTGAGAAATGGGGTCTGGTGGAAGAGATTAGATCATTGGGGCATTGCCCTTGAAAGGGATTAATGTAGGCCTTACAGAGTGTGGTTTTGTGATGGCAAATTGCTATAAAGCAAGGTCCCTCATAGATGGCCCCTTTGGCATCCAGCTTCTATGTTGTGACTCAGCCAAGGGGGCCCTCACCAGAGGCTGAACAGATGAAGCTGCCAGTTCTTGAACTTTTAGTTCACAAAATTGTAAGCCAAATAAGCCTTTTTATTTATAAAATGTCCAGGCTTATGTGTTTTGTTTTAGCAATAGAAAATTGGCTCATATAACAGCAAAAGCCTCATTTTGAATCATTACATCAGAAAGATGTTGGGTTTTTGTTAGCTTTAACTCAGGTGTCTCCCAGGTAATCCAGAAATTCTAACAAGTTTCTCAGGGAGTTAGGTGCAAAATGATGGAATTCAAGGAGATGGAATGTACTTGGAGCTTAGGATGTGGTATAAGCAGAGCTTTGTGGATGAATGTTGGTAACGGACGTTATCCAGATAGCCAGAGGTTTAACCAAAAGGCCAAATAGTAGGGCAAGGTTCTCATGTGGGCTACACATTGAAATCATCTGAAAGTCTTTTTGAAAACCTGAAGCTTCTTTCTACTCTAGACATTCTGATTTCATTGTCTAGAGTATGACAGGACCTCAAGATTTTTTTTAAAAATTACCTAGTCAGTTCTTTTTAGCAAAGTTTGAGAATCACTAAAATACTGTAATGGTTTTAAAGCTGTGAGCTTTGAATTCAGGAAGGTCTTAGTTTGAATCCTGGATTCATCTCAGCAGCATATGACCCCGAGCTAGTTATTTGACCTCTCTGGGATTTTTTGTTGTAACATGTTGGAAATTTTGTTGTAACATGGAGATAATAATAGAACATGATATTTAGGGTTATTATCAGTCTTAAGAATATGTTCAGCAAAGCACCTTCCACACAGTAAGAACTTAAAAGGAAGTTAAAGGGGATGCATGTTTAGTAACCAAAGCAGTATTGGTTGGAGAGAAATGTGGCTTTTCACCACTCCTCCCTCCAGGTGTATCAGGCATAGGAAGAACTGAGAAACTTTCTCTCTCTCTCTCTCTCTCTCTCTCTCTCTCTCTCTCTCTCTCTCTCTCTCTCTCTGTATTCTGCTCTGAAGGGTCTCATCAATCCACCCATTTGACTTATTACCATTATGTATAATTTTTAGGTTTGTGTCAAAGGAACAGATTTGTTGTGGCAGCTCTACTTATGGAGACATCAGGTAATGTGTATTACATGTGTATTTTTATGGCAAGTCATTCAGGAAACAGACTTAGTTGTTAATAATTTAACAAAGGAAGGAAGGAATAATCTCTGGTTAATGAAACTGTTCTAAGTAAATGTTGGACTGAACACTTACGGATCCATATATTTCAAATCTCTGGTCAGGCAACTGAGAATATACTAAGAACCCTCAGAATTTAATTTGTACATAGAATAGTATATTTTAGATTCACATTATATTTTCTTTCATTTTAAACAAGAGCTAAGCATATATTTTGCAGGTACTCCTATCATTAGCAGATGGCTGCATTCACATTAATGAACAGTGTTTTTTAACTAAAGTTTTATTTTGAGAAAATCATGATTGTTTTGAGATATTCAGTTGTGCTTACCTCAAAATACAGAATCACATGCAGTTGTAAAAATATCATGCACATTTTTCCTAGTTCTCTCAATAGTAGCACGCTGAAACTAAAGGTGTGCTAAAACCAGGATATTAAAACCAGGATACAGATACTGTAAAAAACAACATGTCCATCACTTCAGGATTCCTTATGCTGCCCTTTCACATTCACACCAACCTTCCTTCTACCACTAGTCACTTCTCAACTACTGAAAAACAGTAATGTTTTCTCATTTATATAATTTTGTCATTTTCAGACAAAATGTAAATGGAATCATATAGCATGTAACTATATGTTGTGAGAGAGATTGTATAAAATTGGTATTTGCTCTTCTTTAAATATTTGTGTAATTTTCAATGAAATGAACAAGGCCTGAAGATTTCTTTTTGAGAATTTTAAAATGATAAATTCAATTTCTTAAATAACTTTAGGGCTATTCAAATATATTTCCTCTTAGGTGAGCTGTGAGAGGTTGTGTGTGTGAGTCAGCTTTCTTGTTGCTGACACCCACAACTTAAAGGAATTTGGCTCATATTTGAAGGGGATTTAGTCCATAGTCAGCTGGCTCCAAAGCAGAAACATCATGGTGGAAGGGTGCGGTGGACAAAGATACTTACCTCATGGCAACTGGGAAGCAGAGTAGAGGAACAGTGCCAGAGAGCAAGACATGGGGGACCAGATATAGTACCCAAAGTCAATCCCCATGCCCACTCAGACACACTTAGAAGTGTGTTATACCAATCTCCAGAGCAGATTCCAAAGCCACAAATGTTGACACTCCACCCTAACTGCCCTTGTGTTTTGTGTGTGTGTATGTGTTTGAGATAGTAAATCATTTAATATAAATTATCAAATTTATTTTCCTATTATGCATTTTAGGCCTGCAAAGTCTTTAGTGATGCCATTTGTTTTATGCTAGAGGCTGGTAATTTGTGTCTTCTCTCTCTTTTTCTTTGTCAGTCTCTATTGAAGTTTGTCAATCAAATTGACATTTGCAAATAACCAACTTTTTGTTTTAATGATTTTCTTCATTGTTGGTCTGTTTTCAGTTTCACTTACTGGTGCTGTCATCTTTATTATTTTGCTCCTTCTGAATTTCTTTGTATATACTTTGCTCTTCTTTTCTTGGTTGGGGAAGTGGGAGATTACTTTTTAATTTAAAGATTTCATATTTTCTTTTTTTTATTAGTAAATTTTAGATAATGATAACATTCATCATAGGGAATTTGTACCCATACCTGACATAACTTGGTTCTTCTTTTTTTTCCCCCCATTCTCCTCCCCTCCCTTCAACCCCTCTTCCCCTCCTTATTTACAAAAGCTTTGTTTCTATTTTCCCTTCTATTCTTTTTTTTTCTTCTCTCTTCTTTCCTTCCTCCGCTCCCTTCCCTAATTCCCTTTCTCATTTGAATATTTTCTTCCCATTTACTGATATCCATTATAAATTTTGGTCCTTATTTAGAGTATTTTTTTCACATCAGAGAAACAATATGGTATTTAAACATGTGTGTCTGATTTATTTCACTTAATAATATGGTCTTAAGATGCTTCCATTTAGCTACAAATGTTGCAAGCTTATCTTTTCTTTCATTTATATATATATTTATTGGTACATTTTAGGTATAAAATACATTTACATTTATCATTGGGTGTTTGTACCAGAACATGATTTATCTTAGTTCTTATTTTTTCTCCCATTATCTGTGCACCCTTCACCCCCTCCACCCTTCGCTATTTACACAGAGTTTGATTCCATTTTTTTTCTCATAATTTTTCCTTTCCCTTCTTCCCTTTCAACTTCCCCTTCCACCATCCCCAAACCCTTGGACCTTTTCTTATTTCAAATTATCAATTATTCTTTTTAATCATTTTCATCCTTAATTACACTTTTAATTTCTCACTCTAGAGAAACTATTCGGTATTTACACACGTGTGTCCTATTTATTTCACTTAAGAGTATGGCCTCAATATGCATCCATTTAGCTATAAATGTCTCTAGTTGCTCATTCTTTATGGCTGAGTAGTACTCCATTACATAAAAAAACCACATCTTCTTTATCCAGTTTCCAGTTGATGGGCACTTGGGTTGTTTCCAAGCTTTAGCTATTACAAACTGTGCTGCTATAAACATGGGTGCACATATATCGCTGTGGTATGATTCTTTTAATTCTTTGGGGAAGATTCCCAGTAGGGGAATAGCTGGGTCAAATGGGACCTGTAGTCCTAGTTCTTTGAGGTATCTCGATACTGATTTCCACAGTGGTTGCACCAATCTACATTGCCACCAACAATGGAGAAGGGTTTCTTTCTCTCCACACCTCTGCCAGAATTTGTTATTGGTTGATTTCTTGATAGCAGCCATTCTCTGTGGGGTGAGGTGGAATCTCAGTATTGTTTTCATCTTCATCTCTCCAATGACTGGTGATGTTGAACATATTTTCATATATTTATTTGCTGTTTTTACTTCTTTGTCTGAGAAATGTCTGTTCATTTCAGATGCCCATTTTTGAATTGGGTCTTTGAATTTGGGGAGTCTGATTTTTTTCAGTTCTTTATATTCTAGATAGTAGACCTTTGTCTGAGCTACAGCTGCTAAATATTTCTTCCCACATTGTAGGTTGTCTCTTAGCTCTGTTGGTAGTTTCTCTTGCAGTGCAGAAGCTTTTTAATAAGATGAGATCCCAGTTGTTGATTCTTTTTGCTACTTCCCATGCTACTGAGGTTTTGTTCATGAAGTCTTTTCCTATGCCAATGTCTTCAAGAGTTCTACCTAACTTATCTTCCAGCAAGTTTAGTATTTCTGTCTTAATATTTAGATCTTTAATCCACTTTCATATTAGTTTAGTGCATGGTGATAGTTATGGGTCTAGTTTTAATCTGACGGGTTGAAATCCAGTTTTTGCAACACCATTTATTAAATAGGCTATCTTTCCTCCAATGAGGGTGGTTAGCTCCTTTGTCAAAGATGAAGTGGCTGAGTATGTCTGGAGTTGATTCTGCATCTTCTAATCTATTCCACTAATCTTCGGGTCTGTTTCTTTGCCAGTACCATGCTGTTTTTATCACTGTTGCTTTGTAGTATAGCTTCAATTTGGCAATTGTGATACCCCCAGCCATGTCTCTGTTGCCTAGAATTGCTTTTGCTATTCTAGGTTTCTTCTGCTTCCAAATGAATTTTTCCATTGTTTTCTCTAGTTCTGTGAAGTATATTGTTGGAATTTCAATTGGCATTGCATTGAATCTATATAGTAGTTTTGGAAGAATGGCCATTTTCACTATATTGGTTCTTCTGACCCAGGAACAAGGGATATCTTTCCATTTTCTTATATCCTCTTCGATCTCCTTCTTCAGAGTGCTGTAGTTTTCAGTGTAGAGGTCTTTTTCTTCTTTTGTTAGGTTGATTCCTAGATATTTCATTTTTTTAGATGCTATTGTAAAAGGAATTATTTCCAGAATTTCTCTCTCAATGGGTCTGCTATTTGCATATAAGAAGGCTATTGTTTTTTGAGTGTTGACCTTATATCCAGCTACTCTCCTAAATCTGTCAGTTAAGTCTAGAAATCTTTTGGCCAAGTTTTTGGGTTTTCTATGGCAAGTATCATATTGTCAGCAAATAATGACAGTTTCACTTCTTCCTTTCCTATCTTTAGTCCTTTTATTTCTTTCTCTTTTCTAACTGCTGTGGCTAATGTTTCCAGAACAATATTGAACAGGAGTGATGATAGTGAGCATCCTTGTCTTGTTCCTGATTTTAGCGTGAAAGTTTTCAGTTTTTGACCATTTAGTATGATGTTGGCTGTTGGTTTTTCATAGATAGCCTTAATCAGGTTGAGATAAAGACCTTCTATTCCAATTTTCTGTAGCATTTTTATCATGAATGGGTGTTGGATTTTGTAAAATGCTTTTTCTGCATCTATTGAGATGATCATGTGGTTTTTGTCCTTGACTCTGTTAATATAGTACATTACATTTATTGATTTACAGATGTTGAACCATCCTTGCATCCCTGGGATAAATCTGACTTGGTCAGGGTGTATGATCTTCTTGATGACCCTCTGTATTCTGTTTGCCAGTATCTTGTTGAGGATTTTTGCATCTATGTTCATTAGGGAGATTGGTTTGTAGTTCTCTTTTTGGGTTGGGTCTTTCCCTGGTTTTGGAATCAAAGCAACTCTTGCTTCCAGGAATGAATTTGGAAGCCTTGCTTCCCTTTCAATTTCCTTGATGAGTTTAAAGAGTAATGGTGATAGTTCTTCTTTAAATGTCTTGTAGAATTCAGCAGTGAAGCCATCAGGACCTGGCCTGTTCTTTGTTGGTAAGTTTTTTATTACATTTTCAATTTCACTCATTGTTATTGGGGTGTTTAGAATTTCTATATCTTCTTCATTTAATTTTGGCAATTCGTATGTATCTAGGAATCTGTCCATTTCTTCTGTGTTTTCCATTTTTTTAGAGTACAGGTTCTCAAAGTAGGTATTGATGATTCTCTGGATTTCTGCTGGATTTGCTGTGGCTCCACCTTTTTCATTCTTAATTGCATGGATTTGAGCCTTTTTTCCCCCTTTTTTGATAAGGTTGGCTAAAGGTTATTGATTTTATTTATTCTTTCAAAGAACAAACTCTGATTCATTGATTTTTTGCATCGTTCTCTTTGTCTCCATTGTGTTGATTTCTGCTCTGATATTTATAATTTCCTTTCTTGTATGAGCTTTGGGTTTGTTATGCTCTTCTTTTTCTAGGAGCTTGAGTTTCTGCATTAAGTTATTTAACTGAGTTCTCTTTCTTGTCCCAATATGGGCATTGACTGCTATGAAGTTCCCATGCAGAACTGCTTTCATTGTGTCCCACAGATTCCTGTATGTTGTAGTGGCATTATCATTTACTTGTAGAAACTGTCTAATTACTTCTTTAATTTCCTCTGTCACCCATTGATTGTTCAGGAGGGTGTTGTTCAATCTCCATATGTTTGTGGGAGTTTTGAGGTTTCTTATGTTATTGATCTCCAATTGTATTGCACTATGATCTGATAATATACAGAGGATAACTTTGATTCTTTTACATTTCCTTAGATATGTCCTATGAGCTAGCATGTGATCTATCTTGGAGAATGACCTGTGTGCAGCTGAAAATAATGTGTATTTTGATTTTGTGGGGTGGAACACTCTGTAAACATCTATTAAGTCCATTTGTTCAATAGCTTGGTTCAGTTCTAGAATTTCATTGTTAATTTTTTTTCTAGTTGATCTGTCTATTAGTGATAGAGGGGTGTTGAGGTCCCCCACTACAATTGTATTAGTGCTTATTTGGTTTTTCATGTCCATTAATATTTGTTTTGTATAATTGGGGGCATTTGTATTTGGTGCATATATATTTAGGATTGCTCTCTCTTCCTCTTGGATTTTTCCTTTCACAAAGGTGTAGTGACCACCTTTGTCTCTCTTAATTAGTTTTGGTTTGAAATCTACTTTGTCTGCAAATAAGATTGCTATGCCTGCATTTTTCTGGGTTCCTGTCTCATGGAGAACTGTTTTCCATCCTTTTACTTTCAGTCTATGGGTTTCCTTTTGAGTTAGGTGTGTTTCTTGTATACAGTATATTGCTGGGTTTTGCTTCTTAATCCATTCTGTCAGTCTATTTCTTTTGATTGGTGAATTGAGGCCATTAACATTGATAGTTATAATTGTAGATATTGACTCATCCTTGTCATGATGTTTTACTGTTGTTGGCTCTTTTATTTCTTATTTTTCCCCCTTTCCCTTTAGTTTCTTACCTTGCCTGGTATTTTCTCTCTGTTGGGCCTCATGGAGTTGTGACTTTCATTGTCTTTTTCTAGGATATTGCTTAAAATTGTTTGGAGTGCTGGTTTGGTGCTCAAGAAATTTCTCAGGTGTTCTTTGTCATGGAAATATCTAATTTCCCCATCGATTTTGAAAGATAATTTTGCTGGATTCAACCATCTAGATTGGACGTTATTTTCTTTTAGGGCTTGAAATACTTCACTCCAGGCTCTCCTTGATTTGAGGGTTTGTGTTGAGAAATCTGCTGTGATTCTGATGGGCTTTCCTTTGTGGGTGATTTGTTTCTTTTCTCTCACTGCCTATAGAATTTTGTTCTTTTGTTGGGTTTCTGGATCTTGACTATTATTTATCTAGGTGTAGATTTTTTTTGGTCATGGCTGGTTGGAGTTCTATATGCCTCACTTATCTGTACGTCCAATTCTCTACCTCTGTCTGGGAAGTTTTCTACTATTACTTATCTGAACAGTTTTTTTATGTCCATCATACTTTCTCCTGTTTTTTCATGGACTCCTATGAGTGTTATGTTATTCTTCTTTGCATTATCTAGCAGCTGTTGGATTGATTTCTCATGGTCCCTTACTATCTTTAAGAAATATCTGTTTTTATACTCTGGTTTCTCTTCAGATCGTATAAATCTATTGCCTTTTACTAAGGATTTCCATGGAGAGGAACAATTCTGAGTCTTAACTCAATTTTTTGAGGCCTTGCTTTTAGCAGGGCTAATAAAACTGTATAATGAAGGAAATAAAAAAAAAGAAATATCTGTTTTCATGGTCCTTAACCACAATCCTGTCTTCTATATCTGATATTCTGTCTTCACATTCTCTTAGTCTGCTCTGCATGCTTTCAATGGAGTTTTTAATCTCCTGAATATCTGTTTGAATCTGTTTCATAGATTCCATTTCTTTCTTATTTTGGGTGATCATGTTTTCCATTTCTTTCTTATGCAGGGCATTCATGGCTTCCAGCATGTTTCTGATCTCATCTATTTTCTTAGCCGTTTCTGCTCTAGAGCTTCAAATCATGTCTTTCCCTCTGCTCACCATGTCTGTATTTATCTGGGAGATTATTTCTGTTTTCAAATTTTCTAGAACCTCATGCATCTGCTTTGTTACTTCCTGTGCTATCAGTTCAGGGTGTCCAAGTGGTTGCTTATCAGACTTTTCCATCTCATTCCCCCCAGGATTTCCTTTTTGTGGGTTGGAAGTCTGCATTTGTGCCTTGCTTAAGTGTCTTTTCATTTTTGTTTTTGGTACTGTCCTTGGTTTAATTCCTGGGTTGATATTTCAAAATCACTTAATGTAGGTTTCTTTGTTGCTTGTGTTTAAAACCCTTGTGGAATGATTGTTTTTCAGATGTGTCTTCCAGATATAGCTTGTGTTTGAGTTTTGAGACTCTAATGACTCTGAAGCTATTATATTTTTCTTATACCAGGAAGGAAGACTAATTAGATCAATTATAACATGTTAGCCCAAATGACATAGTCAGCAATACCATAACATCAAGCACAGCTTAGAAGAATGACAATTTGTGGCAGTTATTAATCTATCACTTTTAACTATGTGAGTAAAATTAAAACTGAAGACCAACCCAACATAAGTTTATAATGAATAAACTCTTCGATATGGCATCTTTCCCCTTTGGGGTGGGGAGTTAAAAGGAGTTGGGGAGGGAGGGAGAGGTAAAAAGAACAGGTAAGATTAGTGGTGAGGCCAGAAGACACACAAAGATCACACAAACTCTAAGAAGTTGTTAAAGGCAAGAGAAAAAGGCAGAATGAAAGAACAAATATGTGAATAGAATTACCTAACAGCAACAGGGAGGCTAGATACTAAATTTACTTCCCTTTAAACCTAATGATAATCAAGAGAAGGAAAAAGAGAAGAAAAAAACAATAAGGGAGAAATCTGAATTCAGTGCAGAAATGAACAAATGGGGAGATGAGGAGCAATGTGGGGCAGCAAGAGAATGAGTGAGAGAGAGAGAAAGAAAAGATAAAAGAAAAAAAAGTAAAACTTTGAGGAGTAGAAAAAAAGCAAAAATTAAGAATCAAAAGTAAGAGAAAAAAAATTATTTTTCTTTTTTGCAAATAGCAATAGAAATTATGGGCCTCCTTCAGGGTATGTCTCTTGTCACAGTAGGCAACATAGGAATCCCTGTGCATATACAAGTCAATGAGTCTCAGCAAGCCAGCAGCAGACCAAGTACAGTGGTCTGATGTGCCTTTTTTGTAGAGATTCTCTTTACTTTTCTGCTGAGCTTCAGTTTTCATCCAGTAGCCTGAGAAGCCTTCTTTCTGTTACTAACTTCTGCTCTATCTTGCGGTGCTCAGGACAAGGGTCTTTATAATCTCCTGTGCCTCTGTAGTGTGGGATGAGGTAGCAGAAAAGCCAGAAACTAGTCAGCGCACGAGGGGGTTGGGGGGACTGGGTGTTGGAGGCGCTCAAGCGGCTAAGTGGACCTCACGGTGCCGTGGGCGTGGCCTGAGGCAGCCACAGAGCTTCAAGCTGCTTGTCTCACCTGGCCAGTCGCAGTCACAGCTTAGAGAGGGTCGCATGGGTGTGGGGCTGCAAGACGCCTCTGCGACTTCACCGTGCCGTGGGCGTGGCCCGGGACAGCCGTGGCGCTTCATGCTTCAAGATGCTCAAGCTTATCTTTCTTCTTCTTCTTTTTTTTTTTTTGGTACCGGGGATCAAACTCGAGTCCTTGTGCTTGTGCAGCAGGCAGCGAAACCACTGAGCTAAATCCCCGGCCCAGGCTTATCCTTCTTTATGGAAGATTAGTACTCCATTGTATAAAAAAAAAAACCCAAATCTTCTTTATCCATTCATTAGTAGATAGGCATTTAGGCCATTTCCAAAATTTAGTTATTACAAACTGTGCTTCTATAAACATCAGTTGTGCATATATCGCTGTGGTATGATCCTTTTAATTTTGAGGGGGAAATATCAAGAAGGGAAATAGCTGTGTCAAATGGAACCTCTAGTTTTAATTTTTTGAGAAATCTCCACAATGATTTCCACAGTGGTTGTACCAGTTTACACTTCCACTAACAGCAGAAAATGTTTTCTTTTTCCCCACAGCCTGCCAGCATTTATTATTGGTTGATTTATTGATAATAGCCATTCTTTTTTTTTTTTTTTTGTATCTTAAGCTGTTCTTTTTATTTATTTTTTTAATTACTTAAATTCTTTTATTGGTGCATTTTACGTATACAACACATTTACGTTTCTCATTGGGAACTTGTACCTTTACATGATGCATCTTAGTTCTTATTTTTTCCCCATTCCAAGCCCTCCCTTCACCCCCTTTACCCTTCCCTATTTACAAAGACTTTATATCCATTTTTTCCATTTCTCATCATTTTTCCTTTCCCTTCTTTCCTTTCTCCTGCCCCTCCCACTATCTCTACCCCTTTGGACCTTTTCTTCCTATTTTACAATTATCAATTATTCATTCTAATCATTGGTACATTTTAGGTATACAATATAATGACATCCATCCTTGGAAATTTGCACCTTTACATAGTCTCTCTCGGATCTTATTTTTCACCCTTGCCCAGCCCTGCCTTCAACCCCTCCAGTCCTCCCTATTTACAAAGATTTTGTTCCTATTTTTCCATTTTCTCATATTAATCCCATTCCCTTCTATCCTTTCCCCTAGCCCTCCCACTTCCTTCCCATTTGCCCCTTTTCTTCCTATTTCACATTACCTATTATACATTTTAGTCCTTATTTGCACTTTCAGTTTCTCACACCAGAGAAACTATTCGGTATTTATGCATGGGTGTCCTATTTATTTCACATAAGAGTTTCGCCTCAGTGTGCATCCACTTAACTATAAATGTCTCTAATTTCTCATTTTTTATGGCAGAGTAATACTCCATTTTATAAAAAACCACATTTTCTTTATCCAGTCTCCAGTTGATGGGCATTTGGGCTGTTTCCAAGTTTTAGCTATTACAAACTGTGCTGCTATGAACATGGGTACACATATATCACTGTGGCATGATTCTTTTAATTCTTTGGGGAAGATCTCCAGCAGTGGAATAACGGGGTCAAATGGGACTTCCAGTCCTAGTTCTTTGAGGTATCTCCATACTGATTTCCACAGTGCTTGCACCAGTCTATACTCCCACTAGCAGTGGAACAGGGTTCCTCTTTCCCCACAGCCCCACCAGCATTTGTTATTGGTTGATTTCATGATAGCAGCCATTCTTTCTGGAGTGAAATGGAATCTCAAGATTGTTTTCATTTGCATCTCTCGAATGACCAGTGATGTTGAACATTTTTTCATATATTTATTTGCTATTTCTACTTCTTTGTGTGAGCAATGTCTGTTCATTTCAGATGCCCATTTTTGGATTGGGTCTTTAAATTTGGGAGGTCTGATCTTTTTAAGTTCTTTATAGATTCTCGATAATAGACCTTTGTCTGAGGAACAGCAGATGAAGGTTTTTTCCCACATTGTGGGTTGTCTCTTCACACTGCTGGTGGTTTCTCTTGCTGTGCAGAAGCTTTTTAATAAGAAGAGATCACACTTGTTGGTTGTTTGTGCTAGTTCCTGGGCAACTGAGGTTTTGTTCATAAAATCTTTTCCTACACCGATGTCTTCAAGAGTTCTACCTAACCTCTGTTCCAGCTGGTTCAGTGTTTCTATTTTAATATTTAGATCTTTAATCCATTTCAATTTCAGTTCAGTGCATGGTGAGAGATATAGGTCTCGTTTTAATCTTTGGCAAGTTGAAACCCAATTTTTTGAGCACCATTTATTAAAGAGGCTATCTTTCTTCCAATGAGGGTGTTTGGCTCCTTTGTGGAAGATGAAATGGCTGAGTGTGTCTGGCTTTGTTTCTGCCTCTTCTAGTCTGTTCCATTGGTCCTCAGGTGTGTTTCTTTGCCAGTACCATGCTGTTTTTATCACAGTAGCTTTGTAGAATAGTTCCAGGTTGGGGATTGTGATACCCCCTGCCATGTCTCTGTTACCTACAAAAGCTTTTGCTATTCTGGGTCTCTTCTTGTTCCAAATGAATTTTTGGATTGTTTTCTCAAGGTCTGTAAAGTATGCTGCAAGGATCTCACTTGGGATTGCATCTAATCTATATAGCAGTTTTGGAAGTATGACCATTTTCACTATATTAATCCTTCTTACCCAGGAGCAGGGGATGTCTTTCCATTTTCTGATATCATCTCCAATCTCTCTTTTCAGAGTGCTATGTTTTCAGAGAAGAGGTTTTTGATTTCTTTCATTAGGTTGATTCCTAGGTATTTCAGTTTTTTGGATGCTATTGTGAAAGGAATTATTTGGCCTATTTCTCTCTCAGTGAGTCTGTCATTGGTGTAGAGGAAAGCTATTGATTTTTGTGTGTTGACCTTGTAACCAGCTACTTGACTGAATTTGGTTATTAAGCCTAGAAGACTTTTGGTGGAGTTCTTGGGGTCTTCTATATAGAGTATCATGTCATCTGCAAATAATGACAATTTGACTTCTTCATTTCCTATCTTTATTCCTTTATTTCTTTCTCTTGTCTAATTGCCATGGCTAATGTTTCCAAAACTATATTGAACAAGAGTGGTGATAGTGGACATCCTTGTCTTGTTCCTGATTTTAGTGTGAAGGATTTCAGTTTTTGGCCATTTAGTTTGATACTGGCTGTTGGTTTTTCATAGATGGCTTCTTTCAGTTTGAGGTAGAGACCATCTATTCTAATTTTTTGTAGGGTTTTTATTATAAATACACATTGGATTTTGTCAAATGCTTTTTCTGCATCTATGGAGATAATCATATGGTTTTTGTCCTTGGCTCTATTGATATAGTGTATTACATTGATTGATTTGCGTATGTTGAACCATCCCTGCATCCCTGGGGTGAATGCCATTTGATCAGGGTGTATGATCTTCTTGATGATCTTCTGCATTCTGTTTGCCAGTATCTTATTAAGGATTTTTGCATGCATGTTCATTAGTGAGATTGGCCTATAGTTGTCCTTTTTGGTTGGGTCTTTCTCTTCTTTTGGGATCAGGGTGATGCTTGCTTCCAGGAATGAATTTGAGAATATTGCTTCTCTTTCAATTTTATTGAAGAGTTTAAACAGTAATGGCAGTAGTTCCTCTAAATGTCTTGTAGAATTCAGCAGTGAAGCCATCAGGGCCTGGGCTTTTCATAGTTGATACGTTTTTTATTATGTTTTCAATTTCATTGGTTGATATTGGGTTGTGTAGAATTTTTAGGTCTTCTTTGTTCAATTTTGGTAATTCATATTTATCTAGAAACCTGTCCATTTTTTCTGTGTTTTCCATCTTATTGGCATATAGTTTCTGGAAGTAGGTGTTGATGATCCTCTGGATTTCTGCTGGGTGTGTTGTAATTTCACCCTTTTTGTTCCTCATTGCATGGATTTGGCCCTTTTCTTTCTTTTTTCTGATAAGTTTGGCTAAGGCTTTGTCCATTTTGTTGATTCTTTCAAAGAAGCAACTCTTGGCTTCATTGATTTTTTTTATTGTTCTCTTAGTCTCCATTACATTGATTTCTCCTCTGATCTTTATAATTTCCTCCATTGTATGAGTTTTTGGTTTTTCTTCCTCTTCTTTTTCTAGAAGCTTGAGTTTCATCATCAGGTTGTTTAATTGGGCTTGTTCTGTTTTCCTAATATGCATATTCACTGCTATGAATTTCCCTCATAAGACTGCTTTCATTGTGTCCCATAGATTCCAATATGTTGTATTGTCATTATCATTTATTGAAGGAAGTGTCTGATTTCTTCTTTAACTTCCTCTGTGACCCATTGGTTATTCAGAAGTGTGTTGTTCAATTTCCACGTGTTTATGAAATTTTTTGAGTTTCTTTTGCTATGGATCTCCAATTTCATCACACTATGGTCTGATAACATACAGGGGATAACTTCAATTCCTTTGCACTTACTTAAACATGTTCTATGTGTGAGTATGTGGTCTGTTTTGGAGAATGACCCATGTGCAGCTGAGAAGAACGTGTATTCTGATTTTGTGGGGTGGAAGACTCTGTAAACATCTGCTAAGTTCATTTGTTCAAGAATTTGATTGAGTTCTTGTGTTTTATTACTTATTTTTTGTGTAGTTGATCTATTTACTTGTGACAGTGGGGTATTGTGGTCCCCCACTACAATTGTATTAATGCATATATGACTTTTCATGTCCATTAATATTTGTTTTATATAGTTAGGCGCACTGGTGTTTAGTGCATAGATATTTATGATTGTCATTTCTTCTTATTAGATTGTTTCCTTTACAAGAATGTAGTGTCCTTCTTTGTCTCTCTTAATCAGTGTTGGTTTGAAATCTTCTTGATCTGTAAAGAGGATAGCTACTCCTGCTTATTTTTGGGTTCCTGTGGCATGGAGTATTGTTTTCCACCCTTTAACTTTCAGTGTATGAGTTTCCTTTTGAATTAAGTGTGTTTCTTGTATGCAGCATATTGTTGGATTTTGCTTCTTGACCCATTCTGCCAGTCTATTTCTTTTGATTGGTGAATTGAGACCATTAACATTGATGGTTATAACTGAAACATATTAACTTATCATTGTCATGACTTTTTCTTTTTGTTGGGTTCTCCCCCTTTACATTTAATTTCTTGTCACGGCAGATGGGTTCATTCTGCTTTGCTTCCTGGGGTTGTGATCCTCTGTTCCTAGGATATTGTGTAAAATTTTTTGGAGTGCTTGTTTGCTATTCATGAAGTTCCTAAGGTGCTCTTTTTCATGAAAGTGTCTTATTTCTCCATCCATTTTGAAAGATAGTTTTGCAGGGTACATCAATCTGAGTTGCTGGTTGTTTACTTTTAGGGCTTGGAATATGTCACTCCAAGCTCTTCTTGCCTTGATGGTTTGTGTTGAGAAGTCTGCTGTGATTCTGATGGGGTTTCCTTTGCATGTGATTTGTTTCTTTTCTCTAACTGCTTGTAGAACTTTGTTCATTTGTTGAATTTCTTGAATCTTAACAATTATATGCCTATGTGCAGATTTTTTTTTTTTTTTTGATCAAGGCTATTTGGAGTCCTATATGCCTCACTTATCTGTATGTCAAGTTCTTTTCCCCTGCTTGGAAGGTTTTCTGCCATTACTTGTGCGAAGAGTTTTTTTTTATATCATCTGCACTCTCTCCTGTTTCTTCTTTGACTCCAATCAGTCTTATGTTATTCTTCTTTGCATCATCTAGCAGTTGCTAGATTGATTTCTCATGTTCCCTTACAATTTTGAAGCAATTTTTCTTTTCCTGGTTCCTAATAGCAATCTTATCTTCTATATCTGAAATTCTGTCCTCACAGTGGCTCATTCTGTTGTGTAGACTTTCAGTGGAGTTTTTATCTCTTGGAAATCTATTTGCATCTGTTTTACAGACTCCATTTGTTTCCTATGTTGGGATTTCACCATGTTGCTCAGCTCCTCTATATTTACTAATCATGTCTTGCACCATGAGCACAATCTCTGCTGTTATCTGAGAAAGTATTTCTGACTTCATTTTTTCCAAATCCCCTTTTGTTGCCAGTTCAGTGGGCCCAGGTGGTTGAGTATCAGAGTTTTTCATTTCATTTCCCTTTGAGGTTGCTTTAGGTGATCTGAATGTCCAGTTTTGAGACTTATTTATGTGTCTTCTTGTTTCAATGGGGGCTGGGGGGTGCAGTGCTGTTGTTCCCCTTGGGCTTACCTCCTCTGAGGTGGGAGAAGTCTGACAGCGGCTCAGAAGCCTCTTCCTCTGCGCTGGGAGTGGCGGGAAGGATGGTGGCTGAGAAGCCCCTTCCTCTGGGGCAGGAGCAGTGGGATGGTGGCTCAGAAGCCCCTACCTCTGGCCTTGGAGTGGCAATATGGATGGCAGCCTGGAAGCCCCTTCCTTTGGGCTGGGAGCAGAGGGATGGATGGCAGTCCAAAAGCCCTTTTCTCTAGGCTGGGAGTGGTGGGATGGATGGTGGCTGGGAAGCCCCTTCCTCTGGGCCAGGGATAATAGCCATTCTTTCTGAAGTGAGATGGAATCTCATCTTTGCTTTAATTTGAATCTCTTGAATGACCTGTGATTTTGAATATTTTTTTATGTATTTATTGGCCATTTCTACTTCATCTGATGTGTCTATTCATTTCAGATGCCCATTTTTGGATTGGGTCTTTCAATTTTTGGGGTCTGTTTTTATGAGTTCTTTACATATTCGAGATATTAGTCCTTTGTCTGAGGAATAGCTGGCAAAAGTTTTTTCCCACTTTGTAGGTTGCCTTTTCACTCTGTTGGTGATTTCTTTTGCTGTGCAAAGGCTTTTTGATAAAGTGAGGTCCCATCTGTTGATTCTTTGTGATATTTCCTATGCAATTTGGGTTTTGTTTATAAAGTCTTTCCCTACACCAATGTCTTCAAGAGTTCTACCTATTCTATCTTCCAGCAAATTTAGTTTTTCTGTTTTAATATTTAGATCTTTGATCCATTTCAATATTAGTTTAGTTCATGGTGAATGATATGGGTCCAGTTTTAATGTTCATTATGTGGAAAGCCAGTTTTTCCAGCACCATTTATTAAAGAGGCTATCTTTCTTCCAGTGAAGTTGTTTGGCTCCTTTGTGGAAGATAAGATGACTGAATATGCTTGAAGTTGTTTCTGCACCTTGTAGTCTGTTTCACTGATTCTCAGGTCTGTTTTTTGGGGGTTTTTTTGGCCAATACTATGGTATTTTTATCACAGTATCTTTGTAGCATAATTTCAAGTCAAGGATTGTGATATCCCCTGCATTGCCTTTGTTGCCCAGAATTGCTTTTGCTACTCTAGCTCTTTTCTGATTCCAAATGAATTTTAGTACTGTTTCCTCTGATTCTGATAGATATGGTATTGATATTTTGACCAGGGTTGCATTAAATCTGTATAACAATTTTGGAAGTATGCGCATTTTCACTATATTGGGTTTTCTTACCCAAGAACAAGGAATATCTTTCCATTTTCTGATATTCTCTTCAATCTCCTTTATTCAGAGTACTGTATTTTCAATGTAAATGTCTTTTACTTTTTTTGTTGGATTGATTCCTAGGTATTTCAGTTTTTATGATGCTATTGTGAAAGGTGTTGTTTCCCTAATTGTTTCCCAGTGAGTTCATTATTTGTGTACAGGGATGCTATTGATTTTTGAGTGTTGACTTTGTATCCAGCTATGCTACTGAATTTGGTTATTGAATCTCAAGTCTTTTGGTGGAGTTTTTGTGGTCGTCTATGTAGATTATTATGTTATCAACTAATAATGAGAATTTAACTTCTTCCTTTCCTATCTTTGTTCCTTTTATTTCTTTCTCTTGTCTAATTGCTCTGACTAATGTTTCCAAAACTATGTTAAATAAGAGTGGTGATAGTGAATATCCTTGTCTTGTTCCTGATTTTAGAGTGAAAGTTTTAGTTTTTGTTCATTTACTATAATGTTGGCTATTGATTTTTCATAGATGGAGACCTATCAGATTGAGTTAAAGACTATCTATTCCAATTTTCTGTAGGGTTCTTAACATGAATAGGTGTTGGGCTCTGCCAAATGCTTTTTCTGCAACTATTGAGATGATCGTATAGTGTTTGTCCTTGGCTCTGGTAATATGGCTTATTACATTCATTGATTAGTGTATGTTGAACCATTTCTGCATCCCTGAGATGAATCCTACTTGGTCATGGTGTATAATTTTCTTCATAATTTGCTGCATTCTGTTTGTCAGTATCTTATTGAGTACTTTTGTGGCTATGTTCATCAGGGAGACTGGCCTGTAGTTCCCCTTTTGTGTTGGATTCTTCTCTGGTTTTGGTATCAGGGTCATCCTTGCTTCCAAGAATGAATTTGGGAGTATTCCTTCCCTTTCAATTTCTTTAAAGAGTTTGAGAAGTACCAGCAATATATCTTCTCTTGTAGAATTCTGCAGTGAATCTGTCAGGGCCTGGGCTTTTCTTTGTTGGTAGGTTTTGAATTACATCTTCAAATTCATTGATATTGGTTTATTTAAAATTTTTATATTTATTGATTAAGCTTTGGTAATTCATATGTATCTAAGAATCTGTCCATTCTTCTGTGTTTTTCATCTTATTAGAATGCAATTCTCCAAGTAGGTATTGATCTTCTGGATTCCTGCTGGATCTGTTGTGATTTCACTTTTTTCTTTCCTAATTGCATGGATTTGAGTCTTTTTTTCCCCTCTTTTGATAAGGTTGGCTAAGTGTTTGTCAGTTTTATTTAATTTTGCAAAGTACCAACTCTTCAATTCATTAAGTCTTTGTATTGTTTTGTTAGTTTCCATTGCATTAATTTCTGCTATGATCTTTAAAATTTCCTCCTTCATATGAGTTTTGGGCTTGACTTGCTCTTCTTTTTTCTAGAAGCTTGAGGTTCAACATTAGGTTGTTTATTTCAGCTTGGTCTATTTTTCTCAAATGTGAATTCACCACTATAAATTTCCCTCATATTACTGTTTTCATTGGATCCCATAAATTCTGGTATGTTTTATTGCCTTTACTGATGAATTGTATAAACTAATTTCTTCTTTAATTTCATTTGTGACACATTGATTGTTCAGAAGTGTGTTATTCAATTCCCATGTGTTTATGAAGTTCTTGTGGTTTGTTTTGGCATTGATTTCCAGTTTTATTGCAGTATGGTCTGATAATATGCATGGTATAATTTCAATTCCTTTGCATTTACTTAGGCATATTCTATGAGGTAGTATGTAGTCTATTTTGGAGAACATCCCATGTGCAGCTGAGAAGAATTTGTATTCTGATGTTGATGTGAAATGCTCTGTAGACAGCTACTCAGTCTACTTGTTCAAAAGTTTCATTCAGTTCTGATATTTCTTTATTGATTCTTTTGTCTAGTTGATCTATCTGTTCGTGATAGTGGGGTATTGAGATCCCCCATTACAATTGTACTAGTGCTTATTTGATTTTTCACGTGCATTAAGATTTGTTTTATATAGTTGGGTGTGCTTGCATTTGGTATATATATATATATATTTATGATTGTTATCACTTCCTCTTGGATTGTTCACTTTATAAGTATATGATGACCTCACTTATTTAGTCTTGGCTTGAAATCCAGTTTGTCTGCAAACAGAATAGCTACCACTGCTTTTTTCCAAGTTTTCCTGTCACATGGGGTATTGTTTTCCATCTTCTGACTTTCAGTCTATGAATTTCTTTTTGAATTAAATGTTTCTTGTATGCAGCATATTTTTGGATCTTGGTTCTTGATCCATTCTGCTAGTTTGTTTCTTTTTATTGATGAATCAAGAGCATTTACTTTGATGATTATAACTGATACATATTATCTTTGTCATGTTATTTTCTTGATATTGGTTCACTGTCTTTCCCCTCTGTTTAATTGCTTGTTTTGCCTGGCTGATTCATTCTGTTGGGGTTCATGAAGTTGTAGTCCTCGTTATCTCTTTCTAGAATGTCCTTCAGAATATTTTGGAGTGCTGGTTTGGTGGTCATGAATTTTTTCAGGTGTTCTTTGTCATAGAAGTATCTTATTTTTCCATCAATTTTGAAGGCTAGTTTTGTGGGATACATCAATGTGGGTTGGGGATTGTTTTATTTTAGGGCTTGAAATACTTCACTCCATGCTCTTTTTCACTTGAGAGTTTGGATTGAGAAGTCTGTTGTGATTCTGGTGGGCTTTCCTTTTTAGATGATTTGTTTGTTTTCTTCAATAGCTTTTAATAATCTGCTCTTGTGTTGAATTTCTGGAATCTTGACTATTATATGCCTCAGTGTAGATTATTTTTGATTATGGCTAATAGGAGTTCTATATGCCTAACTTTGTGTCAAATTCTTTTTCCTTGTTTGGGAAGTTTTCTGCCATTACTTCTGCAAACAGGTTTTTTTTTATGTCATTTGCCCTATCTTCTGTTTTTTCATTGACTCTGATCAATCTTATGTTATTCTTCTTTTAATCATCTAGCAGCTGCTGTATCGATGTCTCATGATCCTTTGCTATTGTTAAGAAATCTTCCTTTTCATGATTGCTAAACACAATCCTGTCTTCTACATCTGATATTCTGTCCTCACATTGGCTCATTCTGTTGCATATATTTTTAATGGAATTTTTAATCTCTTGTATATCTGTTTGAATCTGTTTCATGTATTCCATTTCTTTCTTATGTTGGATGTTCATGGTTTCCATCATTTTCCTAAGCTACTCTATATTTTATCTATATCTGCTCTAGAGTCACTAAGCATGTCTTTCATTATGGTCAACATCTCTGTACTTATCTGAGAAAATATTTCTGATTTGATTTTTTCTACAGCCTCATTCATCTCCTTTGTTACATCTGCTGTTACCACTTCAGAGAGTCTAGGTGAGTAGCTTTTGAATTGTTCCATCTCATTATCCCCTCAATTTGCCTTAGTGAGCTGGAAGTCTGGGGTTGCATCTTGCTTAAATGTCTTCTCATTTTCTTTTTTTTTTAGTTTAATCCCTGGGTTGATGCTTGTAAAGTGCTTTGGTAAGTAGTTTTATTGCTAGTGTTCATAACCCTCAGAAAATGACTACTTCTCAGAGATGTCTTCCAGGTGTAGCTAGCTTTTGGGTTTTGAGTCTATTGCAAGATCCTACTTCTTCAATTTATTGCAGATAAGCTGCTGCCTATGTGGCCTAGCCCCTGGTACTTTGGTACTGCCCTACAGTATTGTTTATGATGCTTAGACAATCTCAGTCTTGGCATACTAGAAAGAACAATTGATTAGAACAATTATATCACCTTTGCTAAAGTAGTACAATCGGCAATAGCAATAACATCAAACACAGTATAGAAAATGACAAACTGTGGTAACTATTAATTTGCTACCTCTACTCATGTGAACTATATTTGTGGTTATGTAACAAGATCTAAAACAAACCAGAAAATTATGTACAGTGAATATGCTCTCAATATGGTGAATTTACCATCCAGTGACAAAATTTAAAAAGGGTCAGTGGAAAAATAGAGAAACAGAAGAAGAGGAAGAGATTAGAAGCAAGGCTAGAGGACAAAGGAAGATTATGGAAACTTTGGGAAACATGAGGAAGACAGGAGGGAAAGAGAGAAGGAAGGAATATAAACAAGTATAGAACAGAAAAATAATAAAAAACCCTAGAAACAATGTTTACACTCATATAAAATCAAGAACAAACAATCAAGAAAAAATAAAACAAAACACAAACAATTACAAGAAAAGAAAAAACAAAAGAAGAAAAGAAGAAAAAAGAAAGCTACTTCAAGGTGTGTCTCTGCTGTCAATGGTAGACAAATTTGTGAGACAGAGTCCAGATTCATGCTGATTAACCCAGCAAGCCAGCCATATATCTACAGTCAGTGGATAATCTCAACAAGCTTGCACCTTTAATTCCACTGAAGTTCAGGCTGGTCTCTCTCTCTCTCTCTCTGTCTTTCTCTCTGTCTCTCTCTCTCAGTAAAACATTTGTTGGTATATTTATTTTAGATATACATACACTCATCATAGGGAATTTGCACCTATACATGATATACCCTTTTCCTGGTCATGTGCCTCCTGCCTGTTTGAACTTGTTTCCACCTCCCACTGACACTGGGAGCTACTAAATGGAGCCAGCAGCTGCTGTGAGTTCTGAGCTCAGTCGGCTCCTCTCCAAGATGGCTACCAGCCAATCACCCTTTCCTAGGGGATGTCTGAACCTGAATAAGTCACTAGCCACTGTAGTCTGCTGCATCTATAGCTCCATTCCAGTGGTGCATTTCTCTGTGAAGGCCTCTGAGGTCACCAGTAGTCACTGTGCATGTGCAGGTTTGAGCCGCCCTTTCCATGCAGTGACTCAGGGCTCTGGGAGAAAGCACCACTTTCCCCATTCATCTTCTTCTTCATTGAAGTTTCTCTTTGTTCTCCCTATGGGATTCAATTCTTGCTTTAGGCCCTTGCTGGGTCCTGGGGACTCACTTCCCTCCTTCTTATATTCCTCATGTTGCTATATTCCAGCATCTGGACACCAAATCTCAGAGAGGCTGTGTCTCTGCAGTTCACCACTCTGCCATCTTCCTGGACGTCCTCAAAATTTCCTATTTTCTAATGCCTCCATTTAATGCTGCAAACTTTCCACTCATTATTTCTTTACTTGTGCCCCACATATTTTGATATTTTGTATTTTTGTTTTCATTCAATTCAATGTGTTTTTTCTGTTGAGTCTTACTTTTGTCCCTTGGATTATTTAGAAGTATTTTGTTTAGCTTTCAAGTAGTCAGGGATTTTTCTATCATCTTTCTATTGTTGACTTCTAGTTTCATTTCATTGTAAGTGGATAATATATTCTGTGTGACTAATTCTTCTAAATTTGTTGATGTTTATTTTATAGGCCAGCTCACAATTAGTATATGGTCCATTTTTAGACTAAAATATGGTTCATATTTATATATTGCCTCACTTGTTTTCTCATTGCTGGGACAAAATACCTGACACTCATAAGTTAAAGGAGGAAAGGTTTATTTCATCTCAGTTTATAGAAGTTTCAATCCATAGTCATGTGAATCCAAGGCGGGGTGGCATAGCAGAGGAGCATAGCAGAGGAGAAACAGTTCATGGCATGGCAGGTAGGAAGCAGTGAGACTTTCTTGTTCTTTCTGTTTTTATTGCATCCAGGCCACAAGCCTATTCATTGATGTCACCTACACCCAAGTTGTGTCTTCTCTCTTGAATAGGTCCAATATCTGCACACAGAAATATGCTAAACCAATCAGTGGACTAATCCAGTATCACACACCCGTGATCCAGTATACACACTCATAATTCAGTCTCCCCCAAAAGTCCCACCTATGAATGCATGAGGTTTGAGGGGCATCTAGATACAAACCATAACCTATATGTTTTGCAGATACTTGCAAAGATTATGTGTTCAGCTATTGTTGCATGGAGCATTCTGTAAATGTTTATTAGAGTCTACTTGTTGCTGGTGTTGCTGAGTTCTATATTTTGGCTAATTTTCCATGTAGTTGTCCTACTATTTGTTGAAAAGGAGTGTTGAAATCACCAGTACTAATTATGGATTTGTCTATTTTTCCTTTCATTTCTATCAGTATTCACTTCTCATATTTGGTAACTGGTGTATACCCATTTAGGCTGGCTATGGTTTTAGTTGGTTAACTTTTTTTTTTCATTATATAATATCTTTTTCTCTTCCTAGCAGTTTTCTTTGTGCTGAAGTCTATGTTATCCAGTTCAGCAACTCCTGTATTCTTTCTCAAGTTTGAGATATATTTCACATACCACTAAATTCCTCTTTTTAAAATATATAATTCAATAGTTTTATTATATTCATGAAGTTTTGCAACAACCTTAACTTTTTAATTTAATAAAATTTTCATCACTTCCTCTAAAATACCATATCCATTATTAGTCATATCCCCTTCTTTTCCCTTTGTTCCTGGCAACTACTAATTTCTAGCTGTATAGCTTTTAAAATTATATGTATATATTTTATATAAATGGAATTATAAAATATTATATTGTATCTAGATTTTTTCATTTACCATAATGTTTTCAAGATTCATTCATGTTTTAGCATGAATCAGTACTTCATTTCTTTTTATGGCTGAATAATGTTCCATTGTATTGATATAGTTCATTTTGCTTATTCATTCGTCATTTGTATGATCAGAACGTTAGGATTATTTCTATTCTTTACCTCATAAATAATATGGTTGTTATGAACATTAACATATGGACATATGTTTTCAATTTTGGGGGCATTGAATTTCTGGATAACTATATTTGTTTGAGAAAGTATCAGAATTTCTTTTTTTGTTCCCCCATTAACTTTATTGGTACATTTTAGGTATACAATACAGTCACATTCATCACTGGGATCTTGTACCATTACATGAGTATCTTGGTTCTTATTGCTTTTTCCCCTTCCCTTGCCCCCCCTTCACCCTCTCCACCCTTCCCTATTTGCAAAGACCTTGTTTCCATTTTTTTCCTCTTCTCATATATTTTCCTTTCCCTTTTTTCTCTACCCCTCCCAATTCCCCTGCTCTTTTAGACCTTTTCTTCCTGTTACACAGTATCAGTTATACATTTTTTAAATTACAATATTAAGATCTAGGAGACATTAACACAGATTTTACAGAATTTAAAAGGATATAGAAAGCATATTACAAAAATCTTTTTGAAATAAATTTGACAACTTCTAAGAAGTAACTTAGAAGACAAATTAATGAAACTAACTCTGGAGGAAATACAAAATTTGAATAGCACCTATTAAAGAAAGTATATTCCTGCTTGAAAACCTACCTATATGACAACAGCAGGCTCATAAACATTTTAACTGATAAATTATATCAAACAATTAAAGCAGAAAAAAGAAGGAACACTTCTGTCTTCATTTTAGGAAATCAACATTGTGCTAATCCTAAAACTGGATAAAGATAATAGAAGAAAAAAGTATGAACATAGAAATTTGTTTAACAAACTATTAAAAGTCAGATCTGGCAGGATGTAGAAAGTAGTTTAGTTATAGGGATGGCAGTGTTGGTTCAGCATTGGAAGGTGCACCCCCAAAAGTCATCATTTAATCAGAGGAAAGGAAAAAGCCATATGATCCTGTCACAAGTTGGAGAAAATATATTGGACCAAATTCTACAGCTGTTCATGGTAAAAGCTATCAGGAGACTAGAAGTAGAACAGGAACTTCTCAACAAGTTAAAGACATGTACTCCATGCTTCCAGCGAGAATGCCTTGTATGAATGGAGAAGATACAATGCTTTCTCCTTAAGGTGGGGAACAAGGGCAGATATGCTTACTCTTTATCTGTCCATTAAACTTTGAAACCTAGTCCCCACCAAAATAGTCTGGCAATAAAATGACACCACTAGGATAGGATTCGCATGGCAGAAGCAAAATCTTTATATGTAGATGAAATGATCATCTACAGAGAAAATACTAAGAAATCTCTAGGAGCCCTTAGAACTTGTACTTGAATTTAGTAGGATTAGAAAACACAAGGTATATATAAAAATTCAGGTCTGTGAATACTTGTTATAGATGAAGAACTGGATATTGAAATTTAAAAGTTATGTAGGAGTACAAAGGACCCAGAAAAGCCAAAAACAAAAACAAAAACAAAAACAGTGTTGGAAGATGTTTAGAACCCAATTTTAAGACTTCTTCTAAAGCTACAGTAATTGAGGCAGAGCTGGTATAAGGAAAGACATATAGATCATCGGAATAAAACAGAGAATCTAGAAATAGAATCACACATATATGGTCCACTGAGTTTTGAAAGATTATTTAACATTAGCATTTTATAGAATATAAACATGATTCAAGAGCTGAGGAAGAAATAATGTCTTCAGTAAATGGCACTAGAACACCTGGTATCTGTACATAAAAATTAACCTCAACCCTTTTTTTCCATACATGAAAATAACTTGAAGGGATCTATGAACCTAAATAAGAAAGCCTAAAAGTACAAAACTTTAAGAAGAAATTATAAGGGAAAATATTTATGAATTCAGGGTAGGCAAGAACTACCTAGGATACAAAAAATATGATATATAAAAGAAAAAAATTGATAAATGAGATTCCATCAAAATTTCGAACTTTAAATGACATCATTAAAATGAAAAGTAGTCCTTAAACAGACCATATTTACAATGCATATAACCTATGAGCAGAATATATAAAGAATTCTTAGAGCTCATTAATAGACAACCCAATTAAAATGTAGACATAAGAAGATGATAAATAGCCAGGATAGCACAAGGAATGGTGTGCAACACTAGAATCAGAAAAATACTAATCAGTACAATAATAAGATTGAATTATACACTCATTAGGGAGATGAAGTCAAAAGTTTTAAAAGCCTTGTCATGACTTTTTCTTTTTGTTGGATTCTCCCCCTTTGTGTTTAATTTGTCACGCCCAATGGACTCATTCTGCTGGGTTTCCTGGGGTTGTGATCCTCATTGTCTTTTCCTAGGATATTGCCTAAAATTTTTTGGAGTGCCAGTTTGGTATTCATGAAGTTCCTGAGGTGATCTTTATCATGAAAGTATCTTATTTCTCCATCAATTTTGAAAGATAGTTTTGCAGGGTACATTAATCTGGGTTGGAGGCTGTTTTCCTTTAGGGCTTGAAATACATTACTCCAAGCTCTTCTTGCTTTGAGGGTTTGCATTGAGAAGTCAGCTGTGATTCTGATGGGCTTTCCTTTGTATTGATTTGTTTCTTTTCTCTCACTGCTTGTAGAATTTTATTCTTCTGTTGGATTTGTGGGATCCTAACTATTATATGCCTATGTGTAGATTTTTTTTTTTATTAAGGCTAGCTGGAGTCCTATATGCCTCAATTATCTGTATGTCAAGTTCTTTTCCCCTCCTTGGGAAGTTTTCTGCCATCACTTCTGTGAACAGGTTTTTTATGTCATCTGCACTGTCTCCTCTTTCTTCATTGACTCCAATCAGTCTTATGTTATTCTTCTTTGCATCATCTAGTAGCTGCTGGATTGATTTCTCATGTTCCCTTACAATTTTAAAGCAATTTTTCTTTTCCTCTTCACTAATTGCAATCTTATCTTCTGCATGTGAAATTCTATCCTCACATTGGTTCATTCTGCTGTGCAGACTTTTGATGGAGTTTTTAATCTCTTGGAAATCTGTTTGCATCTGTTTTATGGATTCCATTTGTTTCCTATGTTGGGATTTCATCATATTCCTCAGATCCTCTATTTTTTTTTTATCTGTGTCCTCTCTAGATTTATTAATCATGTCTTGCACCATGAGCAAAATCTTTGCTGTTATCTGAGTAATTATTTCTGATTTCATTTTTCCCAGATCCTCTTTTGTTGCCAGTTTAGAGAGTCCAGGTGGTTGAGTATCAGAGTGTTCCATCTCATTTCCCTTTGGGGTTGCTGTAGGTGATCTGGAAGTCTGTTTTTGGGCTTGTTTATGTGTTTTCTCATTTCCACAGTGGTAGGGGGGTGTTGTGCTTCTGGCGCCCATGTGGCTCACCTTCTGTGCCCTAGGAGCTTGGGATGGCAGTGGGGGAGCTTCCTTCTGGGTGCTGGGACCAGCTCAGCTTCTCTGCCCTAGGAGCTTGGGAAAGTGGTGGGGAGCTTCCTTCTGGGTGCTGGGACTGGCTGAGGTTTACTGCCCTAGGAGCCTGGGATGGTGGTGGGGGAGCTTCCTTCCAGGTGCTGGGACCAGCTGAGCTTCACTTGTATCAGAATTTCTTTAGAAGTTGCTGTACCATTTTACATACTCACTGGCAATGTATGAAGTTTTCAATGTCTTCACACTCTTGACAATACTTTTTGCCTACCTTTTTAATTATTGGGTTCCTAGTGGGTGTGAAGTGGTATTTTGTTGTTTTGATTTGCACTATCCTAATGACTGACTATATTAAACATCTTTTCATGTGTGTATTGGCTATTTGTATATCTTCTTTGGAGGGAGGTCTTCAGTGCCTGTGCCCATTTTAAAATTATGTTGTATTTTTTTTCTTTCACTGCTGCCCAAACTGGTCTTCAACTCACCATCCCACTGTCTCCACCTTCTGAACAGTTGGGATTAGAGCCACAGATGAAGTTAGAGCCCTCATGTGACTGTTAATCATGATATGTCAACTTGAATGAATTCATAGTAGGTCAACATAGTAGATTATTAAAGCACAATTCTGAGTGTGTTTTTGGATGACAGACATGTAGCCTAGCAAACTGATGAGGTGGGGAGACCCACCCTTTATGTGTGTGGCACCAATAAATAAGCTTGTTGCTTGCATGTGATAAAAAATGGAAAGAGGAAGGAAGTGTGCCTTTTTTGAAGAACTCTAGCTTTTGCTATCATCTTTGGACAATGGTCTCCAGGTCTCCAGCTCTTCAACCTTCCAGTGCAGACTCATACTGGTGACCCTCATGATCCTATCATTTCCCAAAAGGCAATCAGCAACGAAGCCTTTGACACAACGAGCCCTTTGGAGGATTCAATCAATATAGTCATCAAGATATCAATATACAGTATAACACTATAGCTTACCATGCTCTTTCTTCTTTCCTAATATTTCATAATTTCTTCTCTTATATTTCTTTTTTGTTTAGAGAATTTCCTTTAACTATTATTCCAGGGCAGCATTTCTATGGACACTTTTTTTTTTGTTTTCTTTCATTTGTTGATTTCTCCTTCATTTCTCTGTATATAAGTCTCTGCCTTGGAATCTCATTTTTTTTCAACACTTGAAAAATGATGTAAAAATTCTTTCTGGCCTCTACTGTGGCTGATATGAAATACATTGTCATTCAAATTGTTTTACCTTTGTAGATGTCATTCTCTCTTGCTATTTTAAAGATATTATTATCTTTAGTTTTCAGAAGTTTAATTATATTTCTTGGTGGAATGGACTGAATTATGTACATCCTTCATTAAATTCATACGTTGAAGCTCAACATGACCATCTGATTAGTTTTGGAGCTGACAATTTTAAGGAGACAATCAAAGTTAAATGAGATTATGAGTATGGACTCTAATTCCACAGAACTGGTGTTGTTTTAAATAAAGGCAGAAACATTAGAGTTTTCTTTCTCTATGGGTTCCCAGGGAAAGGCCATGCAAAGACAGTAGAAAGTAGCCATCCAAAAACCAGGAAAAAAGCTCTCACCAGAAACCCAACCTGCCAGTGCCTTGATCCTGGATTTCTATCATCCAAAACTGTGAGGAAATAAATTTGTTTTTTGGGGGCTACCTATAATTTTTTTTACGTGGTAAAAGAATGGTATTATTTTATGATATTCCCTGAGACTAATATTTTTGATGTTAATTTTTTTTTTAGTTTATCCTGTTTGGGGTACACTTAGACTCTTGAATTTTTAGGTTCATATCTTTCATCAAATTAGAAAGATTCTTGAATTTTTAGGTTTATATCTTTTGTCAAATAAGGAAGTTTCAACCAGTACTTGTTCAAATATTTTTTCAGCCTTGCCTTCTCTCTCTTCTCCTCTTGAGATTCCAATGACATCAATGTTATCCCCAGCTCTTTCGTTGTAGTTTTATGGGTTCATTTGTTTATGTTTTAAATCTATTTCTTTTTTGTTCAGATTGAGTAATATCTACTGCTTTTTTCTGATTTATCTGTTCTTTCATCTGTCCTCCCTATTCTGATTCTAAGCTCATGCAATGAGGTTTTAAATTTTGGTTATTATATCTTTCACTTTTAAATTTTATGTATTGCTCTTTTTTATATCTTCTATTTCTTTGAAGAAACTACCTTTGTTGAAATGATGTTTTCTATCCAAGAGTGTTCTGAATTGCTTGTTGAAACATTTTTTTGTGATTTCTGCATTAAATATTTTGTCAGGTAATTCTGGCATCTATGTCAAATATGGTGTCCATATTTATTGATTTTTTAAAATTCAATTTGAAATCTTCTCAGTTCTTAGTATGATGAGTAATTTCTGGTCAACATCTGGACATGTTTGGTTTTGTGCTACAAAGGCTCTGAATTTTATTTAAGATTTTTTTTTAGCAGCTTTTCTGGGAGTTCCAGCTCTCCACTTGAAGGAAGGGAGTAGGACAGTGAGAACAATTAAGGCCCTGTGTGTGAAAATCTTAGCTATTTGCTCTGCCTTGTGACATCTCTCCAGTAGAGGGTTTGGTGAGTTTTGTTAGTCTTGCAAGGATAAAGACTGGGCTGCTCAGTGAACCTTTGCTATTGTAGACTAAGAATGGTGTTTTCTGTGCTGTATGGCAGAAATAGAGCCATCATTTTCTAAATGCTTTCTATCTTGCTAGGTTGCCCTTTTGCCGAATATTGATTATTTGGAGAATAATTTGTGGGAGGAGGTGACTTTTTTGCATGTCTATTAGCAGTTTTGAATTGCTGGCTTCTTTAATGGCAAGTTTGGAATATTGGAGGCAAAATCCACAAAACCCTCAACAGAACACTAAAAGGAATTTCCCACTACATTGTTCCTTGAATTTCAAATTATCTTGATCATCTGCAATTGTCAATTCATCTTTTAGTGTTTCTTAAATTTGTTTTAGGTAAAATGACCAGAGTATACAGCTGTATTTAGCAGGAAGAGTAGGAAAAATATATCTATGTTTTTCTTTCTTCATGTGAGAGGGCTTGGGATTGTGTCATTTAATATCTAGAAAATTTTAATTTATTTCAACATGGATTTTGGCTTTTCTAGATTAGACACAGATCCCACACAGGTTTGCTTTTCATGTGTACATTTCCTGAGTCAAGAGAGCTCCAAAGGCCAGATGTCAAGCATCCTGTGCCATTACAGTTGGCATTATCAGTTTCCCAGAGGAACAAGTTGACAAAAACATTACACACAGAACTCAGGGCTACCTTTGTACTGATTTTGTATATCCAAAGAACCTTGTTAGCATTCTATCAGAAGCCCATTCCATTTGGAATTAAAACTTTTCTGCCCACAGAATGTAGGTTCACAGTTTTGACTCAGTAGAACATTCCAGTGCTTAACCAAACCTTAACACAATTCCTTGCTATGGGTATTACTAAGGAATTAAAGTTTTGTCCCAGAGTGAATAGAGAAAAGATGGCTCAAGTCAGGGTTCTCAGACTATTCATTGGGACACTACTGTAAATAGAGGTGTGCTACAAGTATTTTCAATTTTAAAGAGACAGTTCAAAATTTGTTCAAAAATTGAATTACTATCTTGAAGTAGTTCACAGTTTCAACATTAGCCCCAGCTCCTGCTGATGACATAATATTTTTGCAAAGCTTAGTTTTGTGAATCATGCAAAATCAATGTAGAACAGGAAATAACTATGGCATTGATCAATTCAAAGTCAAGGTTTGAGGAATTGTACAGTGTTCAATAAATACATAATCAACAGTACTTCCATTTTTGTGTATTTTTTCAAACTGCAACAAAGTTGTTAGGACATAAATACTTTATACATTTTAAATTGTTTGGACCTATGTATTTAACGGACAAAACTATTAGACTTTTCCTTTGCCCTACAGTTATCATGAAAGAAGAAAGTTTGTGGGAGTAGATAGTGGATTCTTCTTGACTGCAATTATATAGAATTCACCAGAAAGGTTGAATACTCATCAGAGAAGGCAAAGGTTGCTAGGAGCCAAAGGCTCCAAATACTCACAGGAAAGGTCAAGGAGTCATGGTTTCATCTCCCATGAGTCATTTCTTGGCCCAGAGCTTGTAATACTACTGCAGCAACTGTTTCTTTCTGCCTTGTGTTATAATGAATTTTCACACATCAACCTCCTCCATTAGACTGAAAGTTCCTGAAATCTTTCTTGTTACTCTATTTTCCCATCACATTAGTTTGCACACTCTCCAAAATCCCCCCCCACCCCGCCTTAGAATTATGCAGCTTTTAGATTCAGGTTCAGGAAACACTTTTATACCAAGCTATACTTAGAACTCATGGATTTCAGGTGTGTTCAACATGTGTGATGGGGACTTCTACTACTCCCATAAACACGTGTATCAGATGAGATGCCCAAACTCTAGGATATTTTATGTCTGAGTCTTAGGTCCGGTCTTAGTCCATTTTCTCCTGCTATAAATACTATAGACTAATTTATAAAGAAAAGAGGTTTACTTAATCCTGACTCTGGAAGTCCAAGAGCATGATGCCAGCATCTGTTTGGCATCTGCTAAGGGCTTTCCTGTTGGATCACGACATGGCACAGGGCATCACATGGTGAGACAGTAAGCAAGCCAAAGAGGGCTCACTTTTTATGACAAGGCTATTCTTGGAATAATCCACTTATTTGCTGATGATGCCTTAATCTACAGATGGATTTATCAAAATCACCTCCCTAGAGTCTCACTTAGTTTTGCTTCTTAATACCTAACAATGGGGACAACATTAGTCAGCATTCACTGTGTGAATTTTAACTACACCTTTGGGGACAAACTACTGAATCAGGAGAAAATAACATAAGGACACATTAAATAAAACTATATCCAACATAGGTTGATGCATTTATTTTTCTTGATTCAGAAGCCCTTCTGAGTTTTGAAGTCTTCACTATGAGCATTTATTAACATAGTTCTATTGAGTTCAGTGGACCTTAATTAAAGATTATCAGGATGAAGGATTTATATTAGCTATGCTATATAATACATTATTTCTCTGATTATAGTAGTGTATTAGTCTAGAGCTGTAGATAACTTTGGAATAAATATGCTTTCAGACAGTGGTGAAAAGTGATGAGGAATAGATATATGCAAACAGGAAATCCTGGTAAAATTGAGAACCCAATAGATTTGCCAAAGATTTTTCTTTCTTTAAAGACAGGAAATAGATAAAGGAGTTAATACTTTTGAAATATAAAATAGATCTATTTTTCATTGAAGAAAAATTTGAATTTTGTTATCTGGTGGTTTCCTAGCCATAAAGTCCACAGCATTTCTCGACTGGAAGAACAGGTCCTAGTCAGAACAAAGATTGTTGGTAAGCTCTGAGTTTCCCTCACAGAGAATTTTCTGCATTCTTTATAGTAGTAGTTCTACAATTTTAATGAGCATCAGGATCACCTGAAGGGCTTGCTCAGCAGATTACTGGGCTTTGTTCCCAGAGGTGAGTCTGGATAGAGGCTGCACATTTGCATTTCTAACAAGGCCCCAGTGGTATTGATACTACTGCTTCAGGGACCGCACTTGAGAATAAGGGCCCCAGAGAGACAGTAGTATTGAAAATCAAGTTTACTGAGAGAGAAAGGGGATAGATAAATTTCAGAGCTTCCATTTCCATATCAACAGCAAAGTCCGTAAGTTGGAAACCAGGGTTTTACCATAAATAAATGTAAATAGGCCTCACCAGACAGAATTAGAAATCTTTTCTGCTGCTGAACAAAGATGACAAAGAAGCGGTGAAGAAAATAAAATGATGCCGAAGAGACAGAATATCCTTATGCCTTTTCCCCAGAACACTGCCTTGTGTCTAATTTAAATGGATTGGAAGCAATCTCCAGTTAATTTGGGGCAATCCAAAACTGTCCAAAGCAGGTGCCCACATTCTTGCTTTAGCTGGTGCAGAGCTCTCAGGAAGCACTGTGGTGACGTGAGGGGAATGAAGCTCCTTGTCATGGCCTTGAGACCCTGCCATTTGTTCTCTGTATGGATTTTGCATGTAATGAGCATCAGAATCGCCTGGAATCCCATTTAGAATCACAAGGAATTCATTTAGAAGTTCTTGTGAGACCTGGGTGGCTGGACTGAGGGAGTGATGCAGAATATGGCCAGAAATAGAAAGCCTTCAGGAAGTGGAGGCAAAGCATAGTGAAGAGACCTGGGGCATCAGCCTGAAGTAGGGCAGACACTGACACTTGGTGTGGCCTGAGAGGGTCAGCAGCCCTCCAAAGCCCACTAGGGGGACTGCCAATGGGGAATGCTGGCTGCCCAGAGCAGCCTAGCATCTTGCCCACAATGAGGGAATAGATCAGCCTCAATAGCCTTGCTACTATCAGTAGGAAGGGCTCAGAGGACAGAATGCAGTGCACAGATGCCAGGGGAAAGGAGCATGCTCACAGCAGGAGGTCCCAGGGATCTCATAGAAAACATGGATAACAGAAGCAGACGGCTTTCCCAGTGTGTCGGGAAGAGTAAAAAGATGGGAAAAAGCCAGCAGGACTGATCAAGCATCACCTGCACAGACCTGGTGAAAACTGGAAGGGACAACATCACCTTTCTTTGTTAAGTGTATGTTTCTTCTTTACTATAACCAGTAATAATGGGAGTGATAAAGGAAAATACAGATTAAAAAAAGCAATAGTATTTTTGAGAAGAAAGAAAGAGTGTGAGGATTACATACTGATGACTTTTTAACCCCACCACATGTTATTTCCAGGAATGCTATAATTCTGAGGGGCCTCACCATATGTTATATATAACATGATTTTCAAATGTTTACTTGAAATATCACCCTCTTGTAATCTGTACCAAGATTTATTTATCAGTGAGGTTATTAAAATGACCCTAAAAATCTTTCTCTTGGTGCTTAAGAGTAAGATTTGGATTGACACTGGAATCTAAGGTGGCTTCCATCACTCCTGGGGATTCAATTGGGGTCTGGGAAATTTCTGGTGGATTGGTGAGGGGGATTGACAGAAACCTCTCTGAAGGGCTGAAGATCTTCCTTATGGAGAGCTCCTCCCTCAGCGGGGAACAGAGCACAGCAAAGAGGTTCTATTAACAGAGCTATAGGCTGAGGGGTGAGTAGGACAGTATAGTGATTGTTATTCTAATTTATTCCTAGTCCACTGCTTCAGTGTATATCTTTGTTTTCAGGTAAGATCTCAAAGAACAGTTAGGCTGGGGATTTAGCTCGGTAGTCCCACTGCCTACCTCAAAGAACTGTCTGTGCAACCTCCCTAGAAACCAGAGCCCAAGCAGCATTCTTGAGGGCTCTACTCCAAGCTTAGGTGTCCTTGCTCTGCCCAGAGCAACAGGGTCTTTGCCCTCCTGATGGATTGAGGGGCAACTGTGGGGGAATGGGGCTTCTCAGAAGAGAAATTGGATGGAATATGATGTGCCAACAAGGATGGCAGCACAGCAGCAGGGCCTGGTAGGTCAGGTTTTTTGGTGAGTGTGTATGAGACAACTTCTGAGGACTTCAAAAAAAAAAAAGGCAGACATCTGATCAAGGCGAAAATTCTTTAATGAACAGGTAAGTGTAAAAATAATCTCAGTCATTATACTGAGAATCCCTGATTGAAACATTTTACTAATGTTATCTATTTTTCTTCTAGAAAACTTTAAACACTAGAAAAATACATATTTGTCTATCAGTGCTGGCCTTGCTGGGCCCAGTAGAAATGGAAACACATGGTCCTTGTTGAGAAGCTAAAATCATGAGGAAGCACAAGGAAGCAACTTAGTGTACAACTAAGTGTATTGTCCTTCTGAGAGCAGGTCCCTGTGTAATTGCACAGGTACTACCCGTGAAGCCAGTCCCAAGGTCACTTCTGTTAGAACAAACAGATGTACACAAATACACGAAAGCACATCTGGAATTCATCTCTTACTGCTCCTTCATCTTGCATTTTGTGCTCCAGCCTAGTTAGAGTTAGAAGTCTTTGATAGTGTCTGGTGTTAGGTTTCCTTAAAGGCATATTCATGTATAGTGATGGATTAAGGAAGTGCTCCCAGAGATGCTCAACAGCCTGGAAGAAGTATGACAAGCAAAGGAGGAAGTGGATCCAGTGCATCATCTGAACTCCAGGCAGAGAGGTCTGCAAAGGGAAGGCCTCAGCTCAAGTGTCCAAAGGGAGTCTGGAGTATAAGCTCCCCTTCAGAGTTGTTCCAGCCTCCAGTATGGGTGCTAGGCCACACCCTTCAGCGACCTGCCCCACTTCCATTAGTTTCTTTCAGTTCACCTCTTAGTTCTTGTATCTTTAAGGAACTTTCTTCTCTGATGTCCCAATATGCCTAATTAGTGCAAGCTTTTAGAAGACAGTGGAATTTTTTTGTTCATTTTCCCACTTCTAAGACTTAGGAGACCACTACTAAGTATTTATGAATGAATGGACAGATGAAGGAATGTGAGATTATTATCAAATGTGTGCTTGCCAGCCCAGGGAGATATTCTCTTCTGAACCATGGTGAACTTATCAGGGAGACCGTTGCGAAGTTCTCTGCCATGATATTTCTGTGCCCCATCTTATCACTCCTACACTTTTTTCCACCTCATGTAAGGGCTGGTCAAAAAATATGGTGAATATTGAAATTAAACATTTAAAAATTATTACAGGAAAAGACACATTGCCATTAATCCCTCTCAAAATACTCCTTGCCTTGAACACATTTATTTATCTCATCATTTTTGCTGCTTTCTGAAACAGTTCTGATGTCCTTTCATGAGTGTCTTTATTTAGTTGTGCTGTTGTAGCTGCCTTGATGTCTTGAAGTATAAATAACTTAAAGAGCAAGATAGAACATATATAACAGATAAGAGGGAGATCTCTTCCAAATGGGAAGGGGACCAAGGGATGTGAGGCGGGGAAGTGAGTGGAGGGAAAGGGGAAGTAAAAAGCATTAAGATGTGTTTTGTACATGTACCAACTCCCCATGATGAATGTAATCATTATGCCCTGCAAACATGAACTAATAAAAATTTTAAAAATTTAAAACACATTTATGGAAATTTTTGTCAAATGAAGACATTATGCCTTGTTCTCATCCATCTTATTCAGTGGATCTGGCACTGTATGACTATGGGCTCTTCCCCAAAGTCAAAATGACCACAAACCATAAACGTTTTGAATTGATTCAGGACACTGAAGCAGTCACAACAGTGCAACTGAAGACACTCCCAGATGTCAACTTCCAGACCTGCTTCAAAGAGTGGCAAAAAAAAAAAAAAAAAAAAAAAAAATAGAATTAGTGTGTTGGAAGCAACAGAGAATACTTGAAGGAGATTAATGGCAATGTGTCTTTTACTGTAATTATTTTAAAAAAATTTAAACATTCACTGTAGTGTTTGAACACACCTGGTATATAAAAAATTAATCTTACTTCAGAACTCAAGGTGGAGGCATGTGAACAATTTCATATATGTGAATAGTGAATTCACTGGTGCCTTAGAATAAGGTATCATTCTGCAGCCAGTGAATTCACATTTTACAAAGCATCAGCTATCTCCTTTTTTTTGAACAGACGGCAAATCCAGGATTTTTAATAGTCCAAAATCTTCCTTTCGTTTCCCATTGAGGGCACAAGCTGTATTCTTTTTGCAATAGGCATAAACCTCTAATGGTATTCTTTCCCATTTGGATATGACAGATACCCTCTCAGGAACTAAATTCATTTCTGTACGATGTACTTGAGACTTGGAGAAGTAAACCACAATTTATCTCCTCCAAATCGCACTCCCTGGTTCAGAGCAGGAGGCAGATAACCTCAATCTGAACTTTGCCTATGGATGTTTATCTGCAGCCTCCAAGTAATGTGGATTTATTCCGGTAATATACAGACCATTTTGCAGATAATGTTGAGAGCAAACATTTTATTACTGATTTCTTGTAAATTACACTTGGCTGTGTTTTAATGGGTTTTCCTTCCAAACCTCAGACTCACAACATGCATAGTTATACAGATTTCTTGAATATTGACTTTTAATTACACACTGGTTAACAAAACAAATAAGGCTGTCATTTCCATCAAGGGAGTATTAAGAATGGAGGATATCTTTTGACATCCTCCCTACCTTCTCATCATAACACTACTTTCTTTTAACATCACCCAAGCCAGGCATAAAAATGTGAAAATCTCACATTACTTTATGAAGACCTGGGAGCAGTTTTTAATTATGTTTACTGCAAAGGATACATGCCTTACAGCAATGATAGTTGGAGGGCACCTTAGCAATCATATACAAGGGTAGGAAAGGCTGTTCACAGAGGCACGTGAGGCATTATTTCTGCCTCAGTAGAAGAATGACTGGACAAAATATATTTAAATTGAAGCCAAAGAAGGTAGACAATCAAATGAACTTCCTGATCACAAGGATATCAAGGGAAATAACTCATTAAAAAAATCCAAGAACTAAACTCCATACTTTCTGATATATTTCAATTCCTAACATGGTCTTACAGAAAGTTCAGCATCTGATAGAAGTGGCCTGAGAGTCCTACAGATCTGAGGTCAGCATCCAGATTTGGTTACCCCTCCAACATGGCTCCCATTCTAAGACTCAATGCTCTCATCCTGAGAGATAATAGGTGTGGAGAAGCATCTCTCTGACCCGTATATTTTTAGATTCTGTTTCTAAGTATGAAGAGGGTTAAAGGCTTTTGAATTTCTTTCCTGGCCATTCAGGTAAGAAAATAGGTCAAGAGCTCTGTAAGACCAAGGAGATCAGTGGTTTATTTCTGCATGACAGTTAGTGTTCTTTCTCCCAAGAAAATTTTGGAATCTATCTTGTGAGGAAGTGTCAGTGGTAAAGAGAAATTCAGGACATTTAGGTCCTAATAAATATGGGCTATTTAATAGATCTTAGAAGGAGACTTGAATGAGTAAATCATGCAATGGATTTGATAATAATGTAGTTGACGTCAAATTAGGTAAGTGTATTTTATTTGGAAATACCTGTTATAGAAAATTTGAGCTGGGAAGATCTTCAGAAATCATATCTAACTTATTATTATTCATTTTGTTTTTACCGATGAAGCAAACAAAGCATTTCTCATCTGGATAATAGTGTAAGAACTTTGAGTTGAATTCAGTACAATGCAGTGTTTCTTTCTGTTATTCTATTCCAGGTTACCAGTTCTCCGCAAATTATCTCAAGGAAAAACCTCAAAATTATTTTTGTTTGCTTGTTTTTAAATCACTACTTCAAATAAGGCAGTTGTTAAGCTCAATTTATAAAAAATGGGAACCACTCAGATGTTTTGTACCATATTAAATTTTTCAATCAATGCTGGTGCCACCATGCCAACTTTGCAAACAAGCAAGCAATGAAAAGATGCTATTTTTAAAAAAATCATCATTACAGAAAACAATAATGGTGTCTCTCTTATAAAACAGTATCTCTCCAGACCCTAACCAAACAAGAGACATGTTGCCAGAAAGCATCAACTATGTTAAGAGCCAATGATCTTCTTCATATTTTATCAATTGACTTCCCTGACTCCCTGGTTGAAATGAGATTACATACTAATCTTTAGGAAAGTTGGGAAGTCTATGGATAATGGTCACTTTGAATGGAGAACATATGTATTTTGGATGCAAATAAAAAAAATTGGACCACTTTTTTAACAAGGAGATTTAAGTTTGTCTCAATACTTTGGAGAAAGAGCCACATTTCCTATGGAATTTCATTTCTACTATGGCTAGTTATCAGGAATTATCTCTATCCTAATAATGAAATACTCAATAAGAAAAAAAACCCCTGCAACTTCAGGAAGCTATGTGTATTTTAGAGTCTCAAGGAACTGTGTGTTATTAAAAATATATATAAAATGTGCAATAAACTTTAGATATAAAGGGCTTTGTTGGCCATAAAATTTTATCTTACTGCTGTCCTCCCATGTCTAAACACGTTCAAGATCAGTAAAGTATTAAAATATTCAAGATGACAAAACATGAAGCCTAATTCCAGAAATACAGCAGTGAGAATGAATGACAGGGGCAGACAGAATGTCTACACTTTCACCTGCATGGTCTATCATTTCAGTATGTATTTAATTAAAAAGGATGCAGAGGGGAGACTGAATATCTCTAACTGATCATTTCTGTTACTCCCCACACAGAGGCACCATTTCAAACTGAGAGTGACAAGTTGGTGCCACGATCTCCTTGTTATAGTGAGTCTGGCATAGGCACTTTCATGTTACTTAAACACAGAGTGAGCATGCTGGAGAATTTTCCTGAGGCCCAAATTACTGGTTTCATAAGTCTGAGGAAGCTCAGAGAAGTAAGCACTATTTTAAATTTCCTGAATGTACTAGAAGGCACAGTGTTGTGTAGAGATGGGGAACCTCTTGTATACTAAGGAAAGCCTTCCGTACTCAAATAGGTCTCCCTATGGAAAATTATAGTTTCTAGAGGAACTATCCCTACTAATCAGAGTCAAGGTTAATTTGGACATTGCAAAATTGTACTATGTGCCCTCAACATAGAAATTACTGAATGAGAGAAGCAAAATCCTACAGGTGAGACAATAATGGTATATTCCACTGAGCCACTTACAAAATCGAACTAGAAAATTATTTGGATATTCTGCTGGACTTAAATGCATGATTAGGAGGATATCAAAAAACCAATGAAATTTGTTGTATTTCACTATCATTCATACACTTGAACTTGATTTTTTGAATTCTAACTTTCTGGTATGTGCACTTGGCTTATTATATTTTTTGTTGCTCTAGTTGTTGTGTATGTTTGTGTAGGGGAGAGGTTCTTATTTTATTCTTACTCTGTAGCACAATGCCTGGCTCATAGGATTTCACCTAATTTATCACAAAGGAAGTATTTCATAACATTTACTTTTGCCCCTATTTATAAAAGTAACTCTTATTCATTAGAAAAACATATGAAGAATAATAGAGATATAGGGAAAAAATTAAATTTACTCATAATCATACCATCCAGTAATAATTGGTATGAATATTTTGGTGTGACTCCAATTATGAAATTCATATATGCATACATTTACATTTATAAATACATTTACAAATACATACATCATGCATATTCACATATATATCTACTAAACACAATGGTATCAAACCAAATATTCAATTATGTATTCTTTTTCACTTTACTGTTTTTTTAAAATTAATTTTATTGGTACATTTTGGGTATACAATATAAGGACATTCATCATTGGAAATATGCACCTTTACATAATCTCTCTTGGTTCTTATTTTCTCCCCCTTCCCCTGCCCTCCTTCAACCCCTCCATGCCTCCATATTTGCAAAGACTTTGTTTCATTTTTTCATTTTCTCATTTTAATTCCATTCCCTTCTTTCCTTTCCCCTACCCCTCCCAATTCCCCTTCCCCTTTGCCCAACTAATTCCTATTTCACATTTTCTATTATGCCTTTTAGTCCTTACTTACACTTTCAGATTTTCACACTACAGAAACTATCCCTATTTATTTCACATAAGAGCATGGCCTCAATGTGCATCCATTTAGCCATAAATGTCTCTAATTTCTCATTTTTTATGGCTGAGTAGTTCTCCATTTTATTAAAAAACCACATTTTCTTTATCCAGTCTCCAGTTGATGGTCAATTGGGCTGCTTCCAAGCTTTAGCTATTACAAACTGTGCCACTATGAACATGGGTGCACATAAATCACTGTGGTATGATTCCTTTAATTCTTTGGGGAAGATACCCAGCAGGGAAATAGCTAGGTCAAATGGTACTTCCAGTCCTAGTTCTTTGAGGTAACTCCATAATGATTTCCGTAGTACTTGCAGCAGTTTACACTCCCACCAGCCGTGGAGCAGGGTTCCTCTTTCCCCACATCCCCGCCTGCATTTGTTATTGATTGATTTCATGATAGTAGCCATTCTTTGTGGGGTCAGGTGGAATCTCAGCATTTTTTTCATTTGCATCTCTCCAATGACCATTGATGTTGAACATTTTTTTCATATGTTTATTTGCTATTTCTACTTCTTTGTCTGAGACATTGTCTGTTGATTTCATTGCATTGGGTCTTTAAATTTGGGAGGTCTAATTTTTTAAAGTTCTTTATAGTTTCTAGATAGTAGACATTTGTCTGAGGGACAGCTGGTGAAAATTTTTTCCCATATTGTGGGTTGTCTCTTCACACTTTTGGGGGTTTCTCTTGCTGTGCAGAAGCCTTTTAAAAAGAAGAGATCCCACTTGTTGATTGTTTGTGCTAGTTTAGGGGCAACTGAGGTTTTGTTCACGAAATCTTTTTCTACACCAAGGTCCTGAAGAGTTCTCCCTAACCTCTGTTCCTGCCAGTGCAGTGTTTCTGTTTTAATATTCAGATCTTTAATCCATTTCAATTTTAGTTTAGTGCATGGTGAGAGATATAGGTCTAATTTTAATCTTTGGCAAGTTGAAACCCAATTTTTCCAGCACCATTTATTTAAGAGGCTATCTTTCCTCCAGTGAAGGTGTTTGGCTCCTTTTTCAAAGATGAGGTGGCTGAGTGTGTTCTGCATCTTCTAATCTGTTCCACTGGTCCTCAGGTCTGTTTCTTTGCCAGTACCATGCTGTTTTTATCACAGTAGCTTTGTAGTATAGTTTCAAGTGGGGGTTGTGATACTCCCTGCTATGTCTCTGTTACCTAGGATTGCTTTTGCAATTCTAGGTCTCTTCTGTTTGAATGAATTTTTGGATTGTTTTCTCAAGGTCTGTGAAGTATGCTGCTGGGATTTCAATTGGGATTGCACTGAATCTATATAGCAGTTTTGGAAGTATGGCCATTTTCACTATATTGATCCTTTTCTACCCAGGAGCAGGGAATGTCTTTCTATTTTCTGATATCATTTTCAATCTCTCTTTTAAGAGTGCTATAGTTTTCAGGGAAATGTCCTTTGATTTCTTTTGTTAGGTTGATTTCTAGGTATTTCAGTTTTTTGGATGCTATTGTGAAAGGAATTATTTGCCCTATTTCTGTCTCAGTGAGTCTGTTTGTGTAGAGGAAAGCTATTGATTTTTGTGTGCTGACCTTGTATCCAGCTACTCTAGTGAATTTAGTTATTAAGTCTAGAGTATTATTCATGGCGTTCTTGGGGTATTCTATATAGGGTATCATGTCATCTGCAAGTAATGACAATTTGACTTCTTCATTTCCTATCTTTATTCCTTTTATTTCTTTCTCTTGTCTAATTGCCATGGCTAATATTTCCAAAACTATATTGAACAAGAGTGGTGATAGTGGACATCCTTGTCTTGTTCCTGATTTTAGTGTGAACGATTTCAGTTTTGGACCATTTAGTATGATATTGGCTGTTGGGTTTTCATAGACGGCTTTTTTCAGATTGAGGTAGAGGTTGTCTATTCTAATTTTTTGTAGGGTTTTTATCATAAATGTGTGTTGGATTTTTGTCAAATATTTTTCTGCATTTATTGAGATGATCATATGGTTTTTGTCCTTGGCTCTACTGATATCCTGTATTACACTGATTGATTTGCATATGTTGAGCCATCCCTGCATCCCTGGGATGAATCCCATTTGGTCAGGGTGTATGATCTTCTTGATGATCTTCTGCATTCTATTTGCCAGTATCTTATTAAGGATTTTTGCATTTATGTTCATTAGTGAGATTGGCCTATAGTTCTCTTTTTCATTTGGGTCTTTCTCTGCTTTGGGGATCAAGGTGATGCTTTCTTCCAGGAATGAATTTGGGAGTATTGCTTCCCTTTCAATTTCATTGAAGAGTTTAAACAGTAATGGCAGTAGTTCCTCTCTAAATGTCTTCTAGAATTCAGCAGTGAAGCCATCAGGGCCTGGGCTTTTCTTAGTTGATAAATTTTTTATTATGTTTTCAATTTCATTGGTTGATATTGGGTTGTTTAGAATTTTTAGGCCTTCTTCATTCAACTTTGGTAATTCATATTTATCTAGGAATCTGTCCATTTCTTCTGTGTTTTCCATCTTATTGGCATATAGGTTCTAGAAGTAGGTATTGATGATCCTCTGGATTGCTGCTGGGTGTGTTGTAATTTCACCCTTCTCATTCCTAATTGCATGGATTTGTCCCTTTTCTTTCTTTTTTCTGATAAGGTTGGCTAAGGGTTTGTCCATTTTGTTGATTCTTTCGAAGAACCAACTCTTGGCTTCATTGATTTTTTGCATCATTCTCTTAGTCTCTGTTACATTGATTTCTGCTTTGATCTTTATAATTTCCTCCTTTGTATGAGCTTTGGGTTTGTCCTGCTCTTCTTTCTCTAGAAGCTTGAGGTTCAGCATCAGATTGTTTAATTGGGTTTACTCTATTTTCCTAATATGAGTATTCACTGCAATGAATTTCCCTCCTAAGACTGCTTTCATTGTGTCCCATAGATTCCGATATGTTGTATTGTCATTGTCATTTAATTGTAGGAACTGTCTGATTTCTTCTTTAATTTCCTCTGTGACCCATTGATTATTCAGAAGTGTATTGTTCAATTTCCATGTGTTTATGAAATTCTTGCAGTTTCTCTTGCTATTGATCTCCAATTTCATAGCACTATGGTCTGATAATATACAGGGGATAACTTCAATTCCTTTACACTTACTTAAACATGTTCTATGTGTGAGTATGTGGTCTATTTTGGAGAATGACCCATGTGCAGTTTAAAAGAATGTTTGTTCTGATTTTGTGGGGTGGAACACTCTGTAAACATTTGTTAAGTTCATTTGTTCAAAAGTTTGATTGAGTTCTAATATTTCATTGCTTATTTTTTGTGTAGTTAATCTACTTGTGACAGTGGGGTATTGAGGTCCCCCACTACTATTGTAGTAGTGCATATATGACTTTTCATGTCCGTTAGTATTTGTTTTATATATTTGGGTGCACTAGTGTTTGGTGCATAGATATTTATGATTGTCATCTCTTCCTCTTGGATTGTTCCCTTTACAAGGATGTAATTCCTTCTTTGTGTCTCTTAATCACTTGATCTGTAAAGAGGATAGCTACACCTGATTTTTTTTCAGGTTCCTGTGGCATGGAGTATTGTTTTCCACCCTTTAACTTTTAGTCTATGAGTTTCTTTTTCCATTAAGTATGTTTCTTGTATGCAGCATATTTTTGGATCTTGCTTCTTGACTCATTCTGCCAGCCTATTCCTTTTGACTGATGAATTGAGACCATTAGCATTGGTCATTGATGCATATTAACTTATCCTTGTCATGACTTTTTCTTTTTGTTGGATTCTCCTCCTTTATATTTAATTTCTTGTTGTGCCGAATGGATTCATTCTGCTTAGCTACCTGGAGTTGTGATCCTCATAGTCTTTTCCTAGGATATTGCCTAAAATTTTTTGGAGTGCTGGTTTTGTATTCATGAAGTTCCTAAGGTCCTCTTTATCATGAAAGTATCTTATTTCTCCTTCAATTTTGAAAGATAGCTTTGCAGGGTACATCAATCTGGGTTGGAGGCTGTTTTCCTTTAGGGCTTAAAATACATCACTCCAAGCTCTTCTTGCCTTGAGGGTTTGCATTGAGAAGTCTGCTGTGATTCTGATGGGTTTTCCTTTGTATATGATTTGTTTCTTTTCTCTAACTGCTTATAGAATTTTGTTCTTTTGTTGGGTTTCTGGAATCTTAACAATTATATGCCTATTTGTAGATTATTTTTTTGTCAAGGCTCATTGGAGTCCTACATGCCTCCCTTATCTATATGTCAAGTTCTTTTTCCTTGCTTGGGAAGTTTTCTGCCATCACTTCTTTGAACAGGTTTTCTTTTATGTCATTTTTCACTATGTCCTCTTTCTTCATTGACTCTGATCAGTCCGATGTTATTCTTCTTTTCATCATCTAGCAGCTGCTGGATTGATTTCTCATGGCCCCTTAGTATTTTAAAGAAATTTTTCTTTTCCTGGTCACTAACTGCAATCTTATCTTCTATATCTGAAATTCTGTCCTCACATTGGTTCATTCTGCTGTGTAAACTTTCAGTGGAGTTTTTCATCTCCTGGAAATCTGTTTGTATCTGTTTTATGGATTCCATTTGTTTACTATATTGGGATTCCATCATGTTCCTCAATTGCTCTATTTTTTATCTGTGTCCTCTTTAAATTTATTAATCATGTCATACACTATGGGTACAATCTCTACTGTTATCTGAGAAACTATTTCTGATTTCATTTTTTCCAGATCCTCTTTTGTTGCCAGTTCCGGGAGTTCAAATGGTTGAACCTCAGTTTGCTCCATCTCCTTTCCCTTTGGGGGTGCTTTAGGTGATCTGAAAGTCTGGTTTTGAGACCTTTTTAAGTGTTGTCTTATTTCGGGAGGGGGGGTGTGCTGCTGGTGACTGCATGGCTGACCTCCTCAGCTCTGGGTGGGGGGAGCTTCCCTCCTTGGTGCTGGGAGTGATGGTATGGTGGCCCAGAAGGGTCCTCCTTGGCATTGGGATGGGCTCACCTCCTTGGCATTGAGGGCAGTGGTACAGTGACCCAGAAGGTTCTTCCTTGGCACTGGGGGCAGCTCTGCTCCTTGGCACTGGGGGGGGGGTGGTGGTATGGTGGCCAGAAAGACTCCTCCTCCACGCTGCATAAGGCTCACCTCCTTGGTGCTAGGGGCAATGATATGGCAGCCTTGAAGGTCTTTTTCACTTTAGATTTAATGAGTTGAAAAATATACCATCAATTGGAAAATTGTTTACAGAGTACACAGTGCCTATTCACTAAAAAAGTTTAAGACCATCCTACAATGTATAGGTCAGACTCCACAGCAAAGAATTTCCTAACCTCTCTTGTCTAAACATAAACATATTTCCTAATTCATTTCTTTATCTTTCTTTTTCTCTTCATCCATATTGCTGCTCTGATTGTTGCCTTAAACACAGATACAACCAAGCTGATGCTCTGTATATCTCTGTAGCTCCTAAGAGCTGGGCAGGTCCAAATTCTGATGTCTACAGTTTTAGACTATTTAAATTGAAACAAATGATTTATCCTCTTTAACTTCAGCTTTATTACCTGCAAAATAAAAGAATAATCACAGCACCTTCCTCAATATGGGTTTTGTGAGGATTTTAACACTTCACGGCCAGCACAAGTTATGTCTTCAATAAATGTTATCTATCATGAAAAATTTTGGAGAGTTTTTAATTACCTATAGAGGAAAGCTCAGATATGTTAGCATGACTGCCCAGACTTCACCATGCTTGCCCACTCCAGCTCACCTCCAGCTTCTGCCCTGGATGCCCTGTGCCCAGTCCTGCAGTTCTCCTAGCCACCACAGGACAATGTAGACTTGGTATACTGCGTCTTTGCTCATTTCCTCTGCCAGCCTGGGAAGTCTATCTCTGACTTCAACTAGACATATCTGCTACTTTTTACAACTTAGGTCAATTGTCAGCTTTTCTGTTTAGCCTTGTCAAATAGGTAGTCAGATTTACTTATTCTTTTCCCTACATTGTCACAGCATATTGATTATACCATCTCTGCACATCCACCCTCCCTCTCATTCCCGTTCCTTCCTTCCTTCCTTCCTTCCTTCTTTCCTTCCTTTCCTCTTTCCTTTTATTGGCTGAAAGACATAGTAATTAAGAGCTCAATCTCTGGAACAGATTTTCTTAATTCAAAGTCAGATTTTCATAGTTAAAATCAGGTTCTCAAACTTATGTAATCTGGGATGTTACTTGGCACTGTGAGGCCTTAATTCCTTCCAAAATAAGAGAGCAATTATTATAGAATTGATTGTGAGCTTTAAATGTATATAAAGCATTTACTACATTTTCTGCTATGTATAAGCTGTAAATAAATGTTAGCTCTTACCCAACCTTTATTTGTGGAGTGCTTACACTGTGACTGGCTCTCTTTACATTACACCTGGCATTATAATAGGTTTTGAATGGACTGTTGCTCTTATTTGGAGACAGGCTTGTTGAGGAAACAAATTTTTAAAGTCTGCTCACATTAGTGTTTGAAATAAAATAAAAGATAGGTAACAAAAATATTATTTTTGACATCTGTCTTGAATTTCATAAAGTTTCTTCTGGCCAGTATTTCTCTCCTAAGACACCAGGCCACTGCTGGTATGAGAAGCATGGCCAGTTACAAGGATCTGCCCTTCTCCTGTGGTCAGCACTTGCCTTCATTTCCAGATTACCTTTTACACTGCCTCCTTGGGCATCACACAGTCAAAAGAAGTTTCTTCACAATTATAATAATGGCCTTCAGCTTTCTCTCTTACCTTGAAGCTGAAGAGTTGATGTCAGTGATATATTCCTGTAGGAAGATCTCAGTGACTGCTTAATTTTCCATGTGGAATTTGAATGCATTGTATTTTGTTAAAATCCAGATTGCATTCTTTTCACTAAGCAAGTGGTCCAATCTGATTAATACAATACATTCTCCTCTGTTGCCAAACATTGCCAAAGGCAAGGTATTACTTAGGGAACGACCCCTCCCCCCAGGATTTGCACACACAAATGAAAAATAAATAGATCTGCACGATCATTATGGAGCTAAAATAGCACTTAGAAATGTATTTTTATTGTGAAAAATGGCCAAGTAAGAGTTGCTGACTGTTTGTAGCTCTGTAATGTAAGTCAGATAAATTGGTGCCCAGAAGTCTGACATTTCAAAAGTTGCAAAATATGTTGCATTTTTTTATGATATGCCATTTTTGTAATTCTCCTAGCTATTTTCCTTCAATAAGAAGCAATTCTTCTGTGCCCAGGCAGTTCAATTAGAGCATTGTAAATGTTGTCAGAATGACTTCAGCATAAGTGCCCCTGAGCAAGAGGTGCAATTTTGGAGGGGAACAAATTCTGCATTTACAAATTTTTGCATAACAGTGATGTTAACTAACTTTTTGGAAAATTCATCATGGGTACATTCTCAACTCAGTTAACCTGCCAAGAGTACTAAAAATATGACATCTCACCTCTGAGAAGCTCCCCTGTTTGCTTCTTCTCAGCATACTTGTGGCTCTTCTTGTCCTCCCAGTGCAGCATGTCAGGTATCTCCATCTCTGCACTGATTTAGAACATACCCACCAATTCCTTTCCCTTGGGGTATAAACTGACCTTAATGACTTACTTCTAATGAACACTTTGCAGCTGAAATGACACTGCATAACACTGGAAACTAGGTTAGAGATCAGGAATTTTTTTTTTTCTGGAAAAGTATAGATAGTAAAATGATTTCAACTTTGCAGGCTATACCCTTGTAGTTTCTGTTGCTACTCTGCAGCTGTGCTATTGTAGCATGGAATAGGCAAACATAATATACAAATGGGCTTGGCTCTCTTCCAGTTAAACCCTACTTGTAAAATTAAGTGTGAGGTCAAATTTGATCCACAAGCTGTGGTTTGCCAACCCATGGGCTAGGCAGTGACAGATAGTATGTCTTCTGCTTGGCTCCTGTTCTCTCTTGGGGCCTCTACATCTAGCTAACCTGAAGTCACCATGTTAGCCATGAGGAAAGAATGGATGGAGGTAGAAAGTGCCAGAGGAGCCCTAGCTGCCAAAGCTTTCCCTTACAGGTATGTGAGGGACATGTCTTCAAGATGAGCATAGCTTAGTCACTTTGAATATACCTATGTCATGAGACTTGTAGTGAGAACAGCTTAGCAATGTGCAGTCTACCTCCAGGACTGAGATTGAGGATGATGATAATAATCATGATAATACAATGACTCTGGGTGGGTCATATAACCTGGACCTGACCTGTCAGAATGTCTTAACTTCCTGCCAATACAACTTTGAACATAGCTGGACATATGACTCAGTTTAATTCAATAAGACTTAACTCCTTGCTCTTAATAATAAGAAAGAGCGGAGAAGCTCTTTTTTGTTTGCACTATTTCTATCAAAATGGCATATAAGCCTAGGGCTAGTGGTGGACATTTTGATACCAAATTCCAAAAGCCTATATAAGACAATAATCAGGAAGAGAAAAGCAGGGCCAATAAGCTGACAGCATTATTTGGATACTGGTATGGAGCTGCTCCTGAGGACTAAGCATGTATATTTAAGTAATAATAGATAATTATTTAAACCTATATGAGGCGTATATCACCTATGTCTATATCTATGTATCTATATTCGTATCTATATAACTTATGCTATATCCATCAGGTTGATAGATTTTAACAAACCAAACACAACATGTAGCCAGTAACCAGCTCAAGAAAACAAAGTTTACAGCTATTAACCCCACCCTTCTTTTGTCCTTTCAGCTAGTCTCCAAAGGTAAATGCTGTCTTGAATTTTTACAACATTTCCAAAGGCCTATGAGTTGAAGGCCTGGTCCTCAGTCCATGGTGCTATGGTGAGGTAGTGAAAAGCTTTAGGAGGTGGGGCCTGTTAGAAGGAAGTTAACTCTTTGAGGTCATGGTCTTGATGGAGTAATGGAATCTTGTCCCCTTCTTGTCTTTGTTTCCCAGCCACCATGATGTGAACAGGCCTCCTCCACCATGTGTTTTCACTATGATGTACTGTGCTACCACAAGCCCAAAGCAATATGGCAAACAACAATGTACGGAAACCTTTAAAATTATGAGCCAAAATTAACCTTTCTTCCTTTTCAGTTGATTATCTTAGATATTTTTGGCATAGTGATGGAAAGCTAAGACAAGTATGTATTAGTTTTTGCTCTTTTTGGTACACTGTGCCAAGCATAATATGTATCCTTTTGCATCTGATTTTTTTCATCCAATCATTCTGCTTGTGAGATTTTTTTCTTGTAGATCATATAGATCTAGAATCTTTATTATCTCTGCCCTATAATTTCCAATTGTATGACTATTAACACAACTTATACAACCAATTCAGCATTGACTGGCATTTCTAGTTTTTTTTCTGTCTGTCATGATTAGTAATGTCATGAATATTCTGAAGCATGTCTTTCGACAAACATATATATGCATTTCTATATACATGAGACTGAAATAAGCATATATATGAGAGTTAAATTCTTGAAATGCATATGTTGGGTTTTATTAGATATTGCCAAATAGTTTTCACAAGCTAATGTTCTACCAACAATGTTTAAGACTTTCAATTACAATTGACCCTTGACTTATGAACTCAATTCATTCTTGAGGCTGGTTGTAACTGAAGTTGGTCAATTGAAAGCTCAGTCTCTTCTACACAGCCTTCAGAGTCTCTCTCCTATATACTGGCAGATCTCAGGGTCCTTAGAGAGACATTGGCCCAGGATTTCTAAGTTAAAATTAACAGGAAAAGATGTTGTAATGTTCCTTTCAGAACTCTTAAAGGTTAAATCTGTATGTGAGACCATCTGGAAGCACGAGCAGCTGGCATGTGGCTTGTAACTCAAGACATTGGTCGTAGGTTAAAACTAAAATACTGGTCATAACCCAAGTTGTTCATATGTCAGATCAGTTGTAACTCTAGAGTTCACTGTACTTTAAACTTTTATTGTTATGATTTGGGTCTAGATATCTCCCCAAAGCTTCATGTAGTCATATGTGGCTTTTTCAGAGGTGGCTGAATCTAGAGTGTGTGATGCTGGGATTAAAGGTGTGTGATCACTAAACCAGTACACTGATTGGTTTGGCACTGGCCTAATCCCAAAGGTCTGGATAAGATAAAAGGGGCAGAAAAATGCTATTAAGGTTCCCTTGTTGTTTTTGCTACTATGTGGACACGATGAACTGTTTCTCCTCTGCAATGCCTCTCTGCCATGTGCCACTCTGCCCTGGAGCCAGCTGATTATGGACTGAAACCTCTACTAATTGTGAGGTACATAAACCCTTCCCTCTTATAACTTTGGGTGTGGGGTATTTTGTCTCAGCAATGAGAGAAAGGTAATGAAGACAATTATCAACAGTGAATATTTTTCACTTTTATCGTATTAAATATTCTGGTAGAGGTGGTATAATATTGCATTGTGATTTTAATTTGCATTTCTCAAATGACATGAAATTGAGCACCTTTTATTTGTGTTTATTGACTATTTCAATAGTATTTTGTGAAGTGTCTAAGTCATTTTTGTCTACTGAGCTCTTTCTTTTTCTTATTGATTTTAAAGAATTCTTTGCATATTCCAAACGTGTCATTTTGGAGTAAATGTAGGCATGCTAATATATTTTTTAATGTGGGCTTGAATTTAGGATTCTTTTACTTAAAACTGTGGTTTTTAACAGAATGTAGCTTGACTGAAACACTCAGTTTGGACACCAGGGCAGGTGTTCATTTACTATCCTACCGAGGGGAAAGGCAAGAAAGTTCACGTGATTGAATGACAGTTAAGAATTTGCCTAACTGTCCAAAGTAGACCATTGTTATGAACTACACTTTTGTCAGGCATTGAGTGCAGTTTGTGTCCCTTTCTCTGCTGAAACACGAGAATTAGAGAGGAAGGGATATTTAATTTGAAATAGTCTATGTGTCTGAGTGCTCTGCATTTTGTTTTCCCTGTTTGCCTTTTAAAGTAGGTTACACCAGAATGCGCTGCATTGCCATGTATTCCTCCTGTGTTGACCAGCATATCTGAGATCCTCAGGTCGATTTTCCATGAACTGTCAGAAGTTTGCACAAAGGCATCAGTGCATTTCTAAGTTCATGGTGGAAAAGCAAGCTGTGGGACTCTGAGACTCAGATTATTCAGAAATTGCTTAATATTTGCAGCAACTTACAAATTCTTCATTTTTTCATGCTGTTATCAGCAAGCCATAAATCAAATGTAATACTTATAATCAGTGAAGAAAAAAGTCTTTTTCACTCTCTTCTGAAATCTACTCCCTTTTCTAAGTAAAGAATATAGATGTCAACTTTGAGTCATCCTGTCTCTACACAGCCTTCAGATTTATTTCCCATTGACGTTTACACAGGTAAGGGGGTCTATTGTCAGTTAAAAAAGTAAATAGTTAAGAGATTGGGAAGAAATAGAAATTGAAAAAATCACTTAAAATGACAGTTCTAAAATAACTACCTTGGGATTATTAATATATTTAGGGTTTTTTTTTTGGTACTGGGGATCGAACACAGGACCTTGCACTTATGAGGCAGGCAGAGGAACCACTGAGCTGAATCCCTGGTCCTGTATTTAACTTTTTTATATGTAACATGCAATGAAAGTATAACAGACTAAGTAGTGCACAGGAAATGTTTTTTCTACTTTCCTTATTTGTAAAAAGATCTTATACCAATAATGAAAACATCAGTTAAATTGGAGTTTGTTCCCCATAAAAGTACAATGATAAAACAATGATTTTTAACCAATCCAGCATGGGAACCTAGTTCAATTCTTCTCAATATGTGGCCACTATGTCTTAAAATCAACTGGAATGAGTTATCACAGGGCTTATGACTGCTAATTTGGAGGTGCAAACTATTTAATAACAGCTATTCACTCTTCTCTAACTAGACTCTGACAAACAAAAACAGACTAGTATACAATTGCATTACTCCTTAAAATGTTTTTGAAGGTTGACATATCCTGTGGAGATCAACATTACTCATGTGGCTATACTGACATGGTCTGTAGTCTGTCAGGCATGGGAAAGCTGCCTGACTGTACCTTAAATAAGAGGAACAATATGATCTGATTGCAAAAACCCACTAACTTTGATATCTGATCATGTTTGAACAGCTGAGGACCCTTCCTCTTGGGATAGCTGACTGCCTTGCATCAATAATTTGATAGGAGAGTTTTCAAAATGCACACTTGCTTGCTATCCTTTCCTATACTAGCATCTGCCTTTCCACTGCTGTTATGACTTGGTAACTCACTTATGCTTGATTTAGTTAAGGTTTCTCAAGAGCAAGGACAAGAAGAACTCACCAGCTTAAAACACTGAATGTGAACAAAATTAAAAATGTTAAATAAATTTTAAGTATCTGAAATAGTTATCCAATGTGGATGTATTATAATAGAGTATAGAAGCACTTGCCATATCTAACTTTGGATAAAAATGTTAAAAACCTGGTATCACTCAAGTTTATAATTAAGGGATGGATTCAAAGCAGTATGATAAAAAGATAGTATGATCAATGATTTTTGTGGCAATAAGGAAAAAGTAAAGATGCAAAAGAATAATGGAAGTATTGGAGATTAATGATACTGTCAAAAATAACAGTAATATCACCACCACATTTGTATAAACTTCAATTTATATCAATTTTATCTACCAACGCTGTGTGGTTAGGTTAACCAAATAATATTATATATCCATTCCAGAAAAGAATGCCTTAGGTGATTTGACAAAAGTCTTTTTAACAACAGAGCTAGTTCTACTATCAGAGTCTCTAACTTCTTAGTCTATTTATACAGCAAGAAAACATATGTATATTAAAAAAAACCCCAAAACCACTAGAGAATTGAGATAGACTTTGGAAAACAAAGTTATTATTTGCTTTATTTTCAATGAATTTGTAATAATACCACTTAGAGCTATTATTTGATTTGCTTTTAATCTACTCACTGTGCTGGAACTCCAAAATTTACAACGGTACAAGATAGGAATTATCATTCTCATTTTCAGGTAATTTTCCAAAGCAATTATATCTGGTAATTACTACAGGAAACATCAATATCTATGAACAAACATGTACACTAACAGAAACATCCCAAAAGAACTTAGTTTCAAGAACTTGGTTTCTAATACCATTCTCCAATGAAATGAACAAAGCTTCTTGGGAAAATGGCAATTGTAGGACTGGGGCAGGAGTTAGGATGAGCCAAAGCATCTTGTAGTGCCAGAAAGTAAAATACTGTCCATCCATAAAAAGAAAAAAATCCTACAATGATAGATGTATATCAAAAGACCAAACGAAAGTGCTCATAATGGCCAAAATTAGGATGATTTAACAACCACAGCATGTAGTATTGGACAACCCCAAATAGAAAATAAATATCTGTGAATACATACTAGTAATTGAATAAATAAATGAACTGGAAAAAATAAACAAATCTGCTAGGTAGAAAAATTCCAAATAGTTTAATTGGATACTCTTAATCAAGGAGACAGAGCACAAATCCCTGGGCTGTACATAACAACTTCTTTCTAAAGATATGGCAAGTGGGGAAAAGTAATTTTATAGTGGAGAAATGGGACAACTTCACTTCTGCCAAGTGGTCAAGATTAAAATCATTACTAATAAGTCATGTTATGTCAGGTGTCCTTGATATGATATAATGAGAATGGCTCTTTACATCCATAATCTTTCTTCCAAAAGCCCATAGTCCCAGTCTAATCATTACAAGAGATATCAGATGAAGCCCAATAAAAGGAGATCCTATAGATACCTGGCCAGTACTTTTCATAACACTCAAAGTCATTAAAACCTTGGCTGAGAAACTGTTTCAGATAAGAGGAACTTTAGAAGATAAGGCAACCATATGTAATCTAATATCTGTCTGGGGTGTGATTTTTGATCAAAAGACAGACAGTACTGTTGCCAGTGGACACAGAGGCGACTCTCAAGGTCAAAAGGCCATCTGAGTTAGGCCACCCAGGGGCTTGGAGTAGCCAAGGGGAGTTGGTTCATATGCCGAAGATCCCAAGAGTCAAGCAATCTCCTGAATGCAATGGTTTATTGAGCATTTATCACATTGACAGCAAGATAGAAGGGGTCTCACCCACAGGCAAAGCTGGAAGCTGGAGGTGGCCATAGGATCTTTTTTCCATCTGGCCAACACGCCATGAGAACATGGGGTGGGGGTGAGGGGCCAATGAGCAGCACTGGAACTCATCGATCTGAAGACTGAGCAGTGAAAACTCACGAAGATGCAGAGACTGGTACAACTGGGGAGCCAGATGGAGCATTCTGGACAGGCAGAGCGACAGTCATAGACAGTTGCAAATCTTAAGCAGCAGCTCTGGGAAGAGCAGTACCTGGGGCAGAGTTCCACAGCATGCAGCCAGAAGACAGCCGAAGAGCAACGGGAAGCTTCCTCTTTTATGCTGTGAATTTGATATAAACAACACGTACTAATCATATAATGTGCTAATCCCATGGTGATAAAAAATATATTTTTCTTTATGGTAAAAATATATTTTTTAGAAAACATATTTTTATAAATTTTTTGAAATGATTCACAAGATAAGATTTTTTGTCATGCAGGCTGTGTGGTTATCATACTATATGGTTGCCACAAGAGTTATCACGCAGGCACAACAATTGTATTGTTAGCGCAAGCTAGTTTAGACTCAGAAAGAAAGTTTAGAACCAGACAGAAGGATAAGATAGATGGCTCCTGTCCTGCTCACATCAAATAGATAAAAAGTAATGAAATCTGAATAGAGTATGGGATTGAGTTCTTAATAACATATCGTTATTAATTCATTAGTTGTGACAAATGTACTAATATAAGATATTAAATAAGAGAAGAGTAGAAAGTAGATGGTAACTCCACTATTATCTGTAACTTTTCTGGAAGTCTAAATCTATTTCAAAATAAAATGTTTTTTAAAAAAATTTTTATAGCTTCAAAGTAAAAAGTACCAAACATTCATTTTTGTTTGTTTGTTTGGAAAAGTAAATTGATCAGAAGTAAATTGATCAGAAGTAAATTCATTTATTCATTAATTAATGTCACCTGTTCATCATTTTATTTATTGATACCCTCAGTTATTTAACAACTGGTCCTGTGTGTCCAGTTTGTGGTAGGATGGCACCATGTTATAAGGATTCTACAGCTCTGATATGGACATCTTCTCTATTCAGGGGCTGGATACCCCTGAGAAGTTATTGTATCATGTGCAGTAGTTCAAAATTCTAGGGCAGTGCAGTAGACTACTGTCATTTGTTACAATTCAGGAAAGAAATGTTGAATAGGTGGTAGCTATTCAAAGATTATTTTGGATGGAGAATGTCTTATAATTGGATTCTGATTATGCATTATATTGCATAGACTGGTGTGTGGAAAATGGCTTTGTTACCTGTATTTTTTTAAACTGTGTTTTCTCCCAATGCGTTGTGATGTTGCTCAGCTTATAAAGACTATCTGTTATTGGTTGAGTGTGACATTTCCTGTTTTATTATAGTGGCAAGTAACTATGTCATTTTCAAAAGCTCACTTTTGGCCTGTAGCATAATTCAAAAGTAGTTGATGTCATTTCCTAAGTCCTATATCTCAGAAGAAATGATTTATTTATCTTCATGGTCACTTTGCTTCTTGTACATGCTGATCATCAAACTTGTTTTCTACTATAAGATATATTCAATGAAAAAAATCAAAGTTCTGGATGCTTGTGGATATCCATTCCTTTGTAATGACCAGGGCCGATGAAGGCTGACTAGAAATATTCCCTCTGTTTGATGATCTAATGCCCATCCCCCAAGCCCGCAGAAATAGCACACAGCATAAATCTGTATTTTCTGAAAATATCACATTATATTCTTGAGAACATCAGCGTGGAAATGATCTCTAGTGTATAATGTATATGAGATATATGGAACTCTCTATAAGGAATATTGGATTATTGTACTCTGCAGCTTTGAAAACCATCTTTCTTGGATGGCACCAGAAAGCTTCAATATACTTGCATGAATTATAAATGACACCCAGTACTTTTGTTAAAGTAGTTACAGGACGCTTTTTTAGGAAAGACCTTTCAGCCTGTGAATGTTATTATGCATATGGCATGCCACAGATTTGCCTTTGGAAATACTTACGTATTCTAGACATTTTTTAGTATATTAAACATAGTACTCAAATACTCATTTTATTTCTTTCTGGTTTTGCTTTTTTCCTTTTAATTCTCAGAGTAATTCAGACATGAATTGAACCTGAAAATGAAGTCATGGCTTTTAAACAATTATCCCCAAAGAGGAATTGATTATAAAGAAAGATGGTCTGTAAAGGGGTGAGAGACAAAACCAACATTGATTTTGAAATATAGCATCTTAGTAGTTCAGACTTGTAGGTGCCTTAAAATGAACATCTTTTCTGTCAGTAGATAAACAGGGTAAAACACAGAGCAGGGGCTCCAAATAAACACTCCTCTTTTCAAAGACACTCTTCTAGCTTAATTCATATTGTTTTGCATACCATTTAAAAAATGTTTCCAACAATGCACATATTTCCAAGTTCTTACAATTTCAGCAATTTCCTTTAGTGACAGACTAAATAAATTAATAATGTCTTACTTTGGCTAGATTTTAGGAACTTACATCTCATTTAAAAGCCAATGAATGACATCTGAGTCCTTAAGAATCCAGTGAATGAAGTCTGTTCATCCAACAGAAAAAAATGAACATTTATATTGTTAGTTCATACTCATTTTACTCTATCAAAAGTGCTTTTTAGTACCTTCAAATGATTTTTTTCATGAATTAGATTGATAGGGGGTAGAGTCTACAAGGAAGGAGACAAAATAAATATGTGTGATATTGATTATATAGATATATAATGATTTTGTTTTTCTCAAGAAGATAAAGTTTTAAGAGAAAGTGCACTGGGTTTATAGTCCCACCACCTTATATTGTTAGAAATGAAATTACAAAGTGACATTAGAGCTTTGAAGTATATTGAGGCAAGACCACTGATTAGAAAGTCCAAACAGCCACAGAAGTTTTAGTTTATTCTCTGGGTTTATCTATTGTGTAAGTCACTTAGTTTTTTTTTTTTTGTACCAGGGATTGAACTCAGGACCTTGTGCTTGTGTGGCAGGCACCAGAACCACTGAGCTAAATGCCTGGCCCAGTTACTTAGTTTCTTGATCCACAGAATTCTTACTTTGACTTTTTTTAATAGACTTGCTATGAATGATTGAATTTTAGAATGACAGGATTGAAGGAGACTTGGCTATCATTCCAGAGCTTTACCAAAAATTAAGAACTTTGTGAATTGGTGTCAGAAATACAGAAAAAACAATCCAAAGAACAAAAAGTTAATACTGTAGAAATGTATCATGTGAGCTTTCATTTTCTGCTGCAACATGTGACATGCTTGGTAGTCACTTTGCAATCACTCTTATCTTTATGAAAAGGAAGACTGAACAAAGTGATAATCAATGACTTTTCTTGGACCCATCAGAGATCTGAAGTCCCAAATCCCAAGACAAAGCTTTCTATAGGTAAAACAGAGGATCATAGCATAGGTCAACTTACCCAGAAGTCAATCTAGCAATAAACTAATAGGATAAATTGCTGGAGGCTGAATGTGTAAGCTTGAGAGTAAGAAATTGTCTTAAGGGTCCCTTACACTTTTATGTGTTTATCTTCAGGAAGCTCACCAAATTTTCATGGTGATGGTCTTAGAAAAGCTCTTTGTATTTTGGTCAGATGAAGAGGAAATGTGCCATTCTGAAATATTCCCAGAGTATTCTCTGTAATAAAGGCTTACCCTTTAAAAGAAATAATTTTACCAGAGTATTACTGATCTGGAAGAAGCAGAGTTTGTTAGAGGAAGCTCTCTGTATCACCTATAGAAAGAAGAACAAAAGGCTAAGAAACAGTTCTGAAGGCCACACAATGCATTAAAAGCTTGAGATGTAATCATGATTACGGAATACTTTCCCTCCCTCATACCTTTCTACCACATTAACAGGTCTCTGACAATAACAATTGATTACAATAGAAAGAGGTGGAAACACAGGATCTATTTAAGAAGGAAACAAACAAGGGTCCTAGGAGAAACTGAAGTTCTTCACATCTGTAACTATATGAAGCACAACATAGCACTACAAAGACTGACAGGAAATGTCATACTAAGGGCCTGTTTTTTTCAGTTCTCAACATCTAATGCATGATATTTGACATTAACCTACAACAACAACAACAAAAATCACAAGAGTCACAAAAGGAGAGGAAAAATACACTCTGAAGAGGTAAAGTAAGCATATAGACTAGATTGAGATATATTGGACATAAAATAGGGAATTTAACTATTACAGTGATGTTGAAGTCTGCAATTAAAAAAAAAGATGATAGTTTACAAGAACAAATGAGTAATATAAGCAGAGACATGACCATTATATGAAAGAATCAGAAGGAAGTGATAGATATCAAAAATGCTGTAACAATAACAAACCCAAAGCTCATACAAGAGAGGAAATTATAAAAATCAGAGCAGAAATCAATGCAATGGAGACTAAGAGAATGATACAAAAAAGTCAATGAATTGAAGAGTTGTTTTTTCAAAAGAATAAATAAAATTGATAAGCCTTTAGCTAACCATATCAAAAGAAGGAAAGAAAAGGCACAAATCCATGAAATTAAGAACAGAAAATGTGAAGTCACAACAGACCCAGCAGAAATCCAGAGGATCATCAATACCTACTTCGAGAACCTATAATCTAATAAAATGGAAAACACAGAAGAAATGGACAGATTCCTAGATACATACAAATTGCCAAAGTTAAATGAAGAAGCTATAGAAATTCTAAACACCACAATTACAATGAATGAAATTGAAAATGTAATAAAAAATTTAACAATAAAGAAAATCCCAGGTCCTGATGGCTTCACTGCTGAATTCTACAAGACATTTAAAGAAGAACTATTGCCATTACTCTTTAAACTCATAAAAGAAATTGAAAGGGAAGCAATACTTCCAAATTCATTCCTGGAAGCAAGTGTTACTTTGATTCCAAAACCAGGGAAAGATTCAACCAAAAAGGGAACTACAGGCCAATCTCCTTAATGAACATAGATGCAAAAATCCTCAACAAGATACTGGCAAACAGAATACAGAGGGTCATCAAGAAGATCATACACCCTGACTAAGTCAGATTTATCCCAGGGATGCAAGGATGGTTCAACATCTGTAAATCAATAAATGTAATGTACTATATTAACAGAGTCAAGGACAAAAACCACATGATCATCTCAATAGATGCAGAAAAGGCATTTTACAAAATCCAACACCCATTCATGATAAAAATGCTACAGAAAATTGGAATAGAAGGTCTTTATCTCAACCTGATTAAGGATATCTATGAAAAACCAACACCCAACATCATACTAAATGGTCAAAAACTGAAAACTTTCACGCTAAAATCAGGAACAAGACAAGGATGCCCACTATCACCACTCCTGTTCAATATAGTTCTGGAAACATTAGCCACAGCAGTTAGAAAAGAGAAAGAAATAAAAGGAATAAAGATAGGAAAGGAAGAAGTTAAACTGTCATTATTTGCTAACAATATAATACTTTCCATAGAAGACCCAAAAACTTGGCCAAAAGACTTCTAGACTTAATTGACAGATTCAGTAGAGTAGCTGCATACAAGGTCAACACTCAAGAAACAATAGCCTTCTTACACACAAATAGACTCACTGAGAGAGAAATTAGGGAAACAATTCCTTTTTTAATAACATCCTGAAAATGAAGTATCTAGGAATCAATCAAACAAAGGAAACAAAAGACCACTACAATGAAAACTACAGCACTCTGAAAAAAGAGATCAAAGTGGATATAAGAAAATGGAAAGACATTCCTTGCTCCTGAGTAGGAAGAACCAATGTAGTGAAAATGGCCATACTTCCAAAACTACTACATAGATTTAATGCAATGCTGATTGAAATTCCAACAATATACTTCACAGAACTAGAGAAAACAATGGAAAAATTAATTTGGAGGCAGAAGAGACCTAGAATAGCAAAAGCAATTCTAAGCAACAGAGACAATGCTGGGGGTATCACAATCCCCAACTTGAAACTATATTACAAAGCTACTGTGATAAAAACAGCATGGTACTAGCAAAAAACCAGACCTGAGGATCAGTGGAATAGATTAGAAGATGCAGAAACAACTTCAGACATACTCAGCCACCTCATCTCTGACAAAGGAGCCAATCACTCTCAGTGGAGGAAAGATAGCCTCTTTAATAAATGGTGTTGGAAAAACTGGATTTCAACCTGCCAAAGATTTAAATTAGACCCATATCTATCATCAAGCACTAAACTAAGATCGAAGTGGATTAAAGATCTAAATATTAATACAGAAATACTAAACTTCCTGGAAGATAAGTTAGGTAGAACTCTTGAAGACATTGGATTAGGAAAAGATTTTAAGAACAAAACCTCAGTAGCATGGGAACTACCACAAAGAATCAACAACTGGGATCTCATCTTATTAAAAAGCTTCTTCACTGCAAGAGAAACCACCAACAGAGCTAAGAGACAACCTACAATGTGGGAAAATCTTTTTAGCAGCTGTACCTCAGACAAAGGACTACTATCTAGAATATATAAAGAACTGAAAAAAAATCAGACCCCCCCAAATTCATAAACCCAATTCAAAAGTGGGCATCTGAAATTAACAGACATTTCTCAGACAAAGAATTAACAGCAGCAAATAAATGTATGAAAAAAATGTTCAACATCACTGCTCATTCAAGAGATGGAGATGAAAACAACTCTGATTCCATCTCACCCCAGAAAGAATGGCTGCTATCATGAAATCAACAAATAACAAATTCTGGCCATGCTGTGAGGAGAAAGGGACTCTTCTCCATTTTCAGTGTGAATGCAGACTGTTGCAACCAGTGTCAAAATCAGTACGGAGATACTTCAAAGAAACAGGACTGGAAGTTCCATTTGATCCAGCTATTTCCCTGCTGGGTATCTTCCCCAAAGAATTAAAAGAATCATACCACACTGATGTATGTGAACCCATGTTCATAGCAGCACAATTTGTAATAGCTAGAGCTTGGAAGCAGCCCAACTGCCTATCAATTGGAAACTGGATAAAGAAGATGTGTGTTTTTTTTTTTAAATAGAGTACTATTCCACTATAATGAATGAGAAACTAGAGAGATTTATAGGTAAATGGATGCATATTGAGACCATGTTCTTAAGTGAAGTAAATAGGACACATGTGTAAATACTGAATAGTTTCTCTAGTGTGAGAAACTGAATGTGTAAATAAGGATTAAACTGAATAATTGATAATTTGAAATAGGAAGACAAGATCCAAAGGGATAGGGGAAGTGGGAGAGGAAGGGGAAAGCAAAGAAGGGAAAGGAAAAATTATGAGAAAAGAAAAAATGGAAACAAAGTCTATGAAAATAGGGAAGGGTGGAGGGGGAGAAGGGCACATAATGGGGAAAAAATAAGAACCAAGATACACCATGTACAGGTATAAGCACCCAATGATAAATATAAACATATTGTATATCTGAAATGTACCAATAAAAGAATTCAAGCAAAAAAATGCTGTAACAGAAATGAAAAATACCTTTCATGAAATCATCATCAGTCTGAATATGTATAAAGGAAGAACCAGTGAACTTCAAGATATGTCAATAAAAACTTTGCAAAAAATACAGTCATGCACAGGATAATGAGGTTTGGCCAAAAATATGTAATATATATGGCAGTAATTCCATAAGATTATGTATCTTAGTGACATCAGAGCCATTTTAGTTTGGGCAAGTACACTCAATGTTTACACCACAGTAAAATCACCTAATGATACATTTCTTAGGATGTTTTCCTGGAGCTAAGCATTGCATAACTGTACAAATTGTACAAAGACAAAAAGATATTAAAAACCAAAAGATCTTATAAAAGTGATAGAGCAATTTAAGAAGGTAAAACATATGAACAATTAGAATACTTAAAGGGGGAGAGAGAGAGTAGCAGAAAAAGTATTTGTCCCTTGGTATCTATGGGTGATTGGATCCAGGACCCTTGTGAATATAAAAATCTATGGATAAATTTTTTATATAAAATGGCTTAATAATTGCATATAATCTACATATATCCTCCTCTATATTTTAAATCACCTCTAGATGGTTAGAATACCTAAATAATGCAAATGTTATGTATATAGCTGGTGGACTGTATTTCAAAGGAAACAATGACAAGAAAATAAAGGCAGTACATATTCAGTACAGATATAATTTTTTCCCAAAATTTCTTTGATCCATGATTAGTTGAATTCATGGATGTGGAGCCCACAGATATGGAGGGGTGACTGTATCATGATCAGTAATTTGCCAAAATTAATGATAGACATAAATCCAGAAATCTCAGAGTATTCTTAGCATCATAAATACCAAAAAGGTACACCTAACCATATTATATTCAACTGGAGGAAATACAATACACAGAGATAATGTTAAAAGAAGTTGTAGTAAGGGGAGGGACTGACCTAATGGAAGAAAAAATTAGAAATTATACCAAATTTATTGTCAAAATCTATGCAAACAAGTAGAGTATTTAAATGCTGAAAGAAAATTCTAATGGTATATTCTATATTCAGTGGAATTATCCTTGAAAAAAAAAAGAAATAAAGATTTTTCTCAAAGAAATATTAAGTGAAACTGTCACCAGTAGACCTACTATACAATAATGTTAAAACTAGTTCATCAGAAAGAATAAAAATTGTATAGGTCAGTAACTTGGACCCATATAAATAAAGGAGAAATTTTTGAGTAACATTGCATGAAAGTAAAATATTATAGCATATAGGTAAGTGATACAAATGACAGCAATGTTATAAGAGACTAAGGTAGGAATTGGAATATTCTGCAGTAAGTTACCTACACTACCTAGGAAGTGCTGAAATGTTAATTAAATGTGAATAACTGAAATATATATTGCAAACTATAAGAAAATGTTTTAAAGTTAAGGAAAGAAGTTTAATTGATATGCTGAGAAAGGAAAGAAAATAAAATCTTAAAATTTGCTCAATTGGTGAGCCTCTTGGGCCATGTACCACTACTCTTGAGTGCCGAGGAGCAGAGTGCTCCCCAGCACCAAGGAGGTGAGCCATATGTACCCCCCCCATGGCTGTGCCGAGCTATTACCTGCATCCACAATGTAGAGTTGCAGGGGTCATAAGGGATATTGTTTTGAGCTCCAGAAGATAGAGCGGAAGTGAACAACAGAAAGAAGGCCTCTTTGAGGCTCCTTGTTGGAAAATTGAGGCCAATGAAAAAGTGAAGAAATTCTCTACAATAAAGGCACACCACACCACCTTAGTTGGGGGAGCAGTGGTGTGGACCAGAGTGGTGCGGCTGCAAGCAGATCCCAGCCAGGGCTCTGCCCCAACCCCAGGGGCTTGGGCACACTGGCCCAAGCCAAGGGCCTGCCTGGAAAAGAGCTGCACAGGTGCACAAGCAACAGCCAGAGGCTTGCCCCATACCATCAGCAAGTGCACAAGACCCTAGCCAGAAGCTTGCCAACAATAGGAACTGGGGTGCACAGCCCTCAGCCAAAGACCATCCCAGACAATAGGTACATAGGGGTCCTAGCCAAAGGCACACCTAGATACCATCCTGAATGTGCACAGGCCCCAGCCAGAAGCCCACCCAGACAACAGGTCAGCTCAGGGATCTAGAAGGCCACCACTCTGAAACCAGGAATTGATGTACCAGTCAGTGGCAGAGAAAAGAATGCTTTGTGGCTTGCTGAAAATTGAAGACCACTGAGTGAGCAAAAAGTTGCCTCAACAAAGGCACAAGAGGCTGCATCTATTGAAATGAGAAGATACTTAGACAAGTCTCAAAACCAGACTTCCAGATCACCTAAGGCAACCTCAAAGGAAAATGATATGGAACAATCTGATACTCAAACATCTGTACTCCCTGAACTGGCAACAAAAGAGGTTCTGGAAAAAGTGAATTCAGGAATAATTTCTCAGATAACAGCAGAGGTTGTGCCTATAGAGTAAGACATGATTAATAAATCTAGATAGGACACAGATTAAAAAAAGGGGAGCTGAGGAACATGACGGATCCCAATATAGGAAACAACTGGAATCCATAAAACAGATTCAAAAGATTTCTAGAAGATTAAAAACTCCACTGAAAGTTTACGCAGCAGAATGAGCCAATGGGAGGACAGAATTTCAGATAAAGAAGATAAAATTGCAATTAGTGACCATTAAAAGAAAAATTTCTTTAAAATAGTAAGGGACCATGATAAATCAATCCAGCAGGTAGTAGATGATGCAAAGAAGAATAACATCAGACTGATCAGAATCAAGGAAGAAATGGGACATAATGAAAAATGACACAAAAAAATTGTTCACAGAAATAATGGCAGAAAATGTCCCAAGCAAGGGAAAAGAACTTGACATACAGATAAGTGAGGCATATAGGACTCTAACTAGCCTTGATAAAAAAAAATCTACACATAGGCATAGTTAAGACTCCAGAAACCCAATAGAAGAACAAAATTCTACAAGCAGTTAGAGAAAAGAAACAAATCACATACAAAGGAAAAACCTATCAGGAATCACAGCAGACTTCTCAACACAAACACTCAAGTCAAGAAGAGCTTGGAGTGACATATTTCAAGCACTAAAGGAAAACAGCCTCCAACCCAGATTGATGTACCCTGCAAAACTATCTTTCAAAATTGATGGAGAAATAAAATACTTTCATGACAAAGAGCAATTTAGAAACTTCATGTATACCAAACCAGCACTCCAAAAAACTTTAGACAATATCCTAGGAAAAGAAAACAAGGATCACAAACCCAGGAAGCACAGCAGAATGAATCCATTGGCTACTACAAGAAATTAAATGCAAATGGGGAGAATCCAACAAAAAGAAAAGGTCATGACAATGATAAGTCAGTATGTATCAGTTATAACCATCAATGTTAATGGTCTCAATTCACAAATCAAAAGAAATAGACTGGCAGAATGGGTCAAGAAGCAGGATCCAACAGTATGCTGCATACAAGAAACACACAATGCAAAAAGAAACTCATAGACTGAAAGTTATAGGGTGAAAAACAATACTCCATGAACACACAAAGCAAGCCCAGTTAAACAGGCTGATGGTGAACATCAAGTTTCTAGAAAAAGAAGAGTAGGACAAACCCAAATCTCATACAGCAGAGGAAATTATAAAGATCAGACCAGAAGTCAATGCAATGGAGACTAAGAGAAGGATAAAAAAATCAATGAAGCCAGGACTTGGTTCTTCAAAAGAATAAAAAAATTTAACAAACCCTTAGCTAACCTTATCAGAAAAATGAAAGAAAAGGCCCAAATCCATGAAATTAAGAATGAAAAGGGTAAAATTACAAGAGACCCAGTAGAAATCCAGAGGATAAATACCTACTTTGACAAACTATATGCCAATAAGATGGAAAACACAGAAGAAATGGACAGATACCTAGATATGTATATATTACCAAAATTGAACAAAGAAGACCTAAAAATTCTAAACAACCTGATATCAATCAATGAAATTGAAAACATAATTAAAATCTTACCAACTAAGAAAAGTCTGGGTCCTGATGGCCCTACTGCAAAATTCTACAAGATATTTAGAGAGGAACTACTGCCACTACTGTTTAAACTCTTCAATGAAATTGAAAGGGAAGCAATACTCCTTAATTCATTCTGGGAAGCACACATCACCTTGTTCCCCAAAGCAGAGAAAGACCCAACTGAAAAATAGAGGTATGGCCAATCTCACTAATAAACATAGATACAAAAATCCTTAATAAGATACTGGCAAATAGAATGGAGAAGATCATCAAGAAGATCATACACCCTGACCAAGTGGGATTTATCCCAGGGGTGCAGGGATGGTTCAACATACACAAATCAATCAGTGTAATACACTATATCAATAGAGCCAAGGACAAAAGCCATATGATCATTTCAATAGATGCAGAAAAGGCAATTGACAAAATCCAACATGCATTTATGATAAATACCCTATAAGAAAAATGGAATAGATGGTCTCTACATCAATCTGATAAAAGCCATCTATGAAAAACCAACAGCCAATATCATACTTAATGGGCAAAAACTGAAATCCTTCACACTAAAATCAGGAACAAGACAAGGATGTCTACTATCACTACTCCTGTTCAATATAGTCTTGGAAACAGCCACAGCAATTAGACATGAGAAAGGAATAAAGGAATAAAGATAGTAAATGAAGAAGTTAAATTGTCATTATTTGCAGATGACATGATATTCTATGTAGAAGACCCCAAGGAGTCCACCAAAAGTCTTCTAGACTTAATAACCAAATTCCATTAAGTAGCTGGATACAAGGTCAACACACAAAAATCAATAGCTTTCCTCTACAAGAACAACAGACTCACCGAGAGAGAAATAGGGCAAACAATCCTTTTCACAATAGCATCCAAAAAACTGAAATACATAGAAATCAACCTAACAAAAGAAATCAAAGACCTCTTCTCTGAAAACTATAGCACTCTGAAAAGAGAGACTGAAGATGATATCAGAAAATGGACAGATATCCCCTGCTCCTGGGTAGGAAGAATCAACATTGTGAAAATGGCCATACTTCCAAAACTGCTATATAGATTCAATGCAATCCCAATTGAAATCTCATCCTCATACTTCATGGACTTTGAGAAAACAATCCAAAAATTCATTAAAAAAAAAGAGACCTAGAATTAACAGAGACATAGCAGGGAGTATCACAACCCCCAATTTGAAATTATACTACAAAGTTACTGTGATAAAAACAGCATGGTACTGGCAAAGAAACAGACCTGAGGACCAGTGGAACAGATTAGAAGATGCAGAACACACTCAGCCATCTCATCTTTGACAAACTAGCCAAACATCCTTACTCCAGACAGTCAGCCACCTCATCTTTGAGAAAGGAGCCAAACACCTTCACCGGAGGAAAAATAGCCTCTTAAATAAATGGTGCTGGAAAAATTGGGTTTCAACTTGCCAAAGATTAAAACTAGACCTATATCTCTCACCATGCACTAAACTAAAATTGAAATGGATTAAAGATCTGAATATTAAAGCAGAAGCACTGCACTGGCTGGAACAGAGGTTAGGGAGAACTCTTGAGGACCTTGGTGTAGAAAAAGATTTTATGAACAAAACCTCAGTTGCTCCTGAACTAGCACAAACAATCAACAAGTGGGATCTCTTCTTTTTAAAAGGCTTCTGCACAGCAAGAGAAACCCCCAAAAGTGTGAAGAGGCAACCCACAATCTGGGAAAAAATTTTCATCAGCTGTCCCTCAGACAAATGTCTACTATCTAGAATCTATAAAGAACTTAAAAAAATTAGACCTCCCAAGTTTAAAGACCCCATGCAATGAAATCAACAGACATGTCTCAGACTAAGAAGTAGAAATAGCAAATAAACATATGAAAAAAATGTTCAACATCAATGGTCATTGGAGAGATGCAAATGAAAAAAATGCTGAGATTCCACCTGATCCCAGAAAGAATGGCTGCTATCATGAAATCAATCAATAACAAATGCTGGTGGGGCTGTGGGGAAAGAGGAACCCTGCTCCACGGCTGGTGGGAGTGTAGACTGTGGCAACTAGTGAGGAAATCAGTATGGAGTTATGTCAAAGAAGTAGGACTGTGTGGGTGGTCTCTCTAGAGGGAGACCAGAGATCCCAGAGAGCACTGACCTTTAAAGAAAGAAAAGGAGACAGCCTTTGGGATGAACAGCAGTTTATTCTCCTGACATTGTCTGACAATCACAAAGGAAAGAAGTAAGGGTTTTATACATGTAGGAAAGCAGCTTAGTTATTCTGGCTATTGTCTTTTTGGTTTTAACCTCTGGAGTTAAGCAGTGATTTATGTGACTCATAAAAGCTACAGGCGAATTTACAAGTCCCTCTTTTCTGTTCACCAATCCCATGCATCTAAAAGCACACTGCAGCCCTCTTCTTATCAGATGGTATCAAGAAAGCAGGGCAACTTCAGTAGAAATCAAGCCCACTGATCCATCGCAAACATCACAGATGTACATAGTGAGTCATACCTCTCTCACCACCTGTAGAGTCATTGGGTTGTGGTCCTCTGACCCTAGACAATGGTTTCTAAGAAAACTAGGAAAACCTGTTTTTCTCCTGTAAAAGTTTTACAATGTCTCTTAAAGTTTTGTGGAATTCTTTTAACAAACAGACTTGTGGAAATTCCCAGAAACAACTTCTTAATTTTCTCAGTTAACTAATTTCTTGTGATCAATTCTTAAAACTAGATAACTAAATTCTAGAATTTCCCACAGGACTGGAAGTCCCATTTGACCCAGCTATTTCCCTGCTGGGTATCTTCCCCAAATAATTAAAGGGATGATACCACACTGATATATGTGCACCTATATTCATAGCAGCACAATTTGTAATAGCTAGAGCTTGGAAGCAGCCCAACTGGCCATCAACTGGAGACTGGATAAAGAAAATGTTGGGTTTTTAAAAAAATAAAATGGAGCACTACTCAGCCATAAAGAATGAGAAATTAGAGACATTTTTAGCCAAATGGATGCACATTGAGGCCATGTTCTTAAGTGTAATAAATAGGACACCTATGTGTAAATACCAAATAGTTTCTCTAGTGTGAGAAATTGAAAGTGTAAATAAGGACTAAATGGTATAATAGATAATGTGAAATAGGAAGGAATGAGGCAAAGGGGAAGGGGAAGTGGGAGGGGTAGGGGAAAGAAAGAAGGGAATGGAATTAATATGAGAAAATGAAAAAATGGAATCAAAGTCTTTGTAAATAGGAAGGGATGAAGGGCTTGAAGGGAGGGCAGGGGAATGGGGAAAAACAGGAATCAAGAGAGATTATGTAAAAGTGCAATTTTGCAATGATGAATGTCATTATATTGTATACCTAAATGTACCAATTAAATTAATTAAAAAATTTGCTTAATTCAGAAAAGGACAAAAAGAAAGGAGAAGATATCAGCAGAAATGAGGAACAGTGGAACAAATGGAAAATAGTGACAAACATGCAGATATGATATCAGTATTCATGATAAATATGAATGGTATAATTAAATAGAAGACAGAGATAATCACGGTATTATGGCAGAAAAGAAATCCCATTTAAATATAAAGACAGACAGGCACATAAATTAAAATAAAGGGATGGAGAAAAATTCAGTATTCTAACACTATTTTAAGAAAAATTGGAATAATTGTATCAATTTTATATAGAGCAGTCTCTGGAAAAATAGATTAGGAATTAAATTTGGTCTTAAATAACAATTTAGGAGAAAACTATCAGAAAGACATAAATCCTTAATGTGTACGCAGATGGCCACAGAGCAACAAAATACAAGAGGCAAAAACTTAAACAACTACAAGGAGAAATAGGCAAGTCTACTATTTATGTTGGAAATTTCAACACCTCTTTCAGGAGTTAATAAATCCAGCAAGAAAAACATCAGGATATAGTTGAATTTTAATATCACCATCAGAGAACACAATCTAATTGATGTTTATAGAATAGTTAATCAAATAATGGCAATATAATCATTTTTCTCAAGTTCACATGGAACATTCATTAAGATAGATCAGATTCTGGGCCCAAGATCCCACCTTTACAAATTTAAAAGAATAGAAAGACAAAGTGTGTTCTTAGGCTACAGGTGATTAAATTAGAAATCAGCAGCAAAAAGAAACATAATATTCTAAAGTATTTGGATATTAAACAACTTACTTTGAAATAACACTTTGGTCAAAGAAGTCTCAAAGGAAGTTCAAAAATACTGTATACTAAATGAATATATACATCAAAATTTATGGGATACTATAAAACAGAGTTTATTAGGAAATTTATTACATCAATGTTTGTATTAGAAAAGAAGGAGCAGGCCCAGGATTTAGCTCAATAGCACCATGCCTGCCTCACAAGCACAAGGTCCTGAGTTTGATCCACAGTACAGAAAAAAAATTTTTAAAAAAGGAGGATCTAAAATCAGTAATAGAAATAAACTACGGAAAATAAAGAAGAGCAATTTGAGTCTAAAGTATGGAGAAGAAAAGATATAATAAAAATCTGAGTAGAAATCAATTAAATTAAAAACAAGCAATTAACAAAGAAAGTCCACAAAACAAAAGGGTGGTTCATTGAAAAGATCAAAGGAATTGCTAACTTGTGGGTAGGCTAGCCAAGTTAAAAAGGAGAAGAGAAACTACAATATCAGAATAGAAAGATAGCTCATTGGGTTTACTGATCCAATGGACATTAAAAAGGTAATACATATATTGCAAACAAATGGATTCTGACAATTTTTAAAATTTAGATTAAATGGACCAATTCCTTGAAAAACATAAATCATCAGCACTCATGAAAAAAGAATAGACTATATGATCAGATTTATATTTAATGAAAAAATCAATACATAAAGAGTTGTCTTTCAAAACAGAAAGCAAGTACAGCTAGTTTTACTGGAGGATTCTTTAAAATATTTAAGGAATTAATTATATGAATTATTTACAATATTAAAATCATAGTGTGAAAGAAAGAGCTGATACATTGTACTTTATTAAATTTAAAAGTTTGTACTCTGTGAGAGGCATTTAAACTAATGAGAAGACAAGTCACATAATGAGAGAAAATATTTTCCAAACATGTCCAATAGAGGAGTTGAATCCAAGACATAAAAAGTTATACAGGAGAATCAAAATGGCAGAATAACAATCAACAGCAAAATTTGGCCTTTCCAAGACCCAGAGTCCAGATATCTGGAAAGTAGCAACTTGGAACACAGGAAAACAATATCTCCAGGAATTTGGAAGGAATTAACAGGAAAATTAGAAGCTACAGAAAAATTGGGGGAAAGGACTTCTATGCAGAAAAAAGAATGAAGCAGTCTGATGGTTTACCTTGGCTCCTGGGAAGGGAAACTTGTTTTCATGGACAGAAGGTGAGCCTCCAGGACCAGGAGCTCCAGGGAGAAATGCTAGATCAGGTGGTGTTGCTCACCTCAAGAGGAGTCTACAGCTATTGTGAACTGCAAACAAAGCATGAGGTTTTGCTCTGAGGTGATTCTGTCCACATGGCAGGCAACAGTTGGAGAGGAAATAGAAGCAGCACTTGCCATATCACCAGAACATGTTTAATCAGGCACTATTTTGGGAAGGGATTGATCATTTAAGACTGAGACTCAGAAAAACTGTGAAACAAATTTACTTCAGAGTTGCCAGTGTAACCTCACCAAAGTGACTGGGTGAGAGATAGGTATGGGAGTCAGGAGTGAGGAATGGGCTAGACATAGACTGAGAAGTTTAATCTCAAGCTAGGAAGTATTCATCCTCACTCTCCATTGTGATAAATCAGGAAGGACTTGTGTTGCACTCAGAAACACTTGAGTCTGAAAATTTGGTCAATATAGCAGGCTGCTTGGACCTTTGCCATGCTGCCTACATGAAGCAGAGGTCAGAAGTCTGACTGCTTTCCTCATCTACCAGTGTGAGCAAGGACATGCCTCAGCTTGGATGGCTGCCATAGCTTGGGGTCAATGGACAAGAGGGGCTGCTAGAACTGTGGGGGGTGGCGTGTGCACCTCACAAACACAGGTTGTAAACCCAGTCAGAGAAAACTATTACTTTCTGGGTCCCAAAACCACAGAGCCTAGAAAGAAAACACTCATACAAAAAAATATATATTTTTTATTTTTCTGGACTCATTTTTTTTCCCTCTCATTGGTTTTTTTCTTTTTTTTTTTGGAGTTTGGGATTTTTTTGTTTTGTTTTTCTTTCCTTTTTCTCTTCTTTCTTTTTCTATTAAATTCTTTTGTTTTTATTGTCCATTTTTCTTTCTTTTTTCCTTTATCTTCTTTTTCTTGTTCTATTACCTTTATCTAATTTTGTTAATATCCTTCTATTTCTTAATATGATCCTTTATCTCTTTTCTCCTTTTCATCTTCCATTATTTAATATTTCAAATTTTTCCTCTTTCATTCTCCCATTTCCCCTCTAGCTTTACTAGTATAATAATTTAACTTTATTAATCTTTAGATTATTAATTCTTGTTGTTACTATTGAATTCTCTCTATTGTTAGTGGTGCTATAGATATTGGATGTAGTAGATATTTACTGTATGTCAATATTTGATTATCTTAACATTTACACTAATAATTATGTATTTCTTTTCTATGGTTAAAGGTGGCACATTATTGGTTCTTTTGGTGTGTCAATATCAAGTTTATCTTTTGATATTATTGTTGCTGATTTACTTGCTATTGCTAGGATAGCATAGTCATTGCTACTAATAGGTTTTTTATGTATGCCAATGCCTGCATTACCTTTGTGTCATTCACAACACTAGAGTCTTTCCCTGGAGAACTGGATGCTTGGCCAATTATACTGCATCCTCTGCTCCCCAATTAACAGAAGTGATCACATCTTTTGACTGAGGTAAAGACCAATAGTAATCCACACTGAGTGCATCACTGAAAAGCACATACTAATTACAGATCTCCATACTAGCAACAGCGTTTTTCCGCCATAAGCACCTGCAAACTTTAGCACAAAACCAAACAAACAAAAAATAATAGAAACATGAGAAATCAAGGCAACATCTCCTAACTCCCACTCCCCCAAAGCCAATCCATTGGGCATCAAGGTGGGAGGAAATAAAAAGTCACACAGCTGAATTATTTTGGAGAATAACAGAGGAGATTAAAAGCAGATTATCAAGTGCTTGGCAAGCTCAAAGAAGATATAATTAAACAGATGATGGCTATAATTAACAAAATGATCAGGGACCTTACAAAATATACTAATACAATTTCGATGAGCTAAAAAAAACAATACAAAACATGAATGACCAGTTTAGCAAAGAATTACTGTTCATGAAATGGTTCCAAACAGAAATCCAGGAGGTCAAAAATTCTACTGAAAGTATGGGCAGCGGAGGCAACTGATGTGAGGACAAAGTTTCAGAACTAGAAGACAGAAGTGCTGTTAGAGACTAATTATTCAGAGAGACCTTAAACATTGCAAGAAAACATAAGAAATGGATCCAGCAGTTGCTAGATGATGCAAAGATTACTAATCAAAGGTTAATTGGAGTTAGTGAAAAATTGGAAGAAGCACAAATGGCATGAAAAACTTGTTAACAGAAATAATAGCAGAAAACTTTCCAAAATATAGGAAAGATGTAAACATGTGGATAAGTGAGGCATATAGAACACCAAATAGCTATCATCAAAAAAGACTTTTACACAACACATCATAGTCAAAATCTCAGAGGTCCAGCTCAGGGACAGAGTCTTAAAAGTTGTTAGAGAAAAGCAACAAACCACTTATAAAGGTAAACCCATTAGAATTACAGCATATTTCTCAACACAAACTTTAAAGGGCAGGAAATCTTGGAGTGTAGTGTTACAAGCCTCAAAGAAAACAACTTCTAACCCAGACTTACATATGTTGCAAAACTATCTTTCAAAATTGGAAAACAATATTCCATGTAATGGGAGGCTGAAAATAAACAGGAATAGCTATCTTATTTTCATGCAAAGTGGACTTCAATCCAAAACTGATCAGAAGAGGCAAAGAAGGTCACTGCATATTGTTTAAGGAAATAATTCAATAGGAATTGATAACAACTATAAACACAGATGCTCCAAACAATGGCACAGCCAATTTCATAAAACAAACACTACTGGACATGATATATCATATAAACACCATCACAATTATAGTGGAGGACCTCAATACTCCAGTGTCACAAATAGAATGGACAGATAAACCAGACAAAAATATCAACAAAGAAATAACAGAGTTGAACCAAATGTTCACACAAATATACTTATTAGATATCTACAGAATGTTCCATCCAACAACAGAACAACATGTTCTTCTCAGTATCACATTGGACTTTCTCCAAAATAGATGACATGTTAGCCCATAAACCATACATACATAGTTGGGAAAGAATTGAAATTACCCCATGCATAATATTAGATCATAATGCAATGAAACTAGATATCATTGGAAAAAAACACCATAGAAATTATACAAATGCATGAAAACCAAGTAATACTCTTTTGAATAATCAATGGGTTATAGGAGAAATCAAAGAAGAAATTATACAGTTCCTAAAATCAAATGATAATGACAGTGCAACACACTAGAACATATGGGAATAATGAAAGCAGTCCTAAGAGGGAAGTTTATAGCTGTGAACCCCATATCAGACATCAGAAAAAAAATCAGAGTGAGTCCAAATAACCTAATGATTCACCCCAAGGTGGTAGAAGAACAGGAAAAATTCAAGTCCAAAGCAAGTATAAGAAAGGAAATTATAAAGATCAGAGCAGAAATTAATGAAATTGAGACTAAAAAATACAAAGAATCAATGAATCAAAGAGCTGTTTTTTTTAAAAAGAATAACTAGAATAGAAAAACTCTAGTCAATCTTATAAAAAAAAGAAAGAAAGAAAGAAAGAAAGAATAAACCCAAGTTAAGGCAATTAGAAATGAAAAAAAAATCATAAAGTAGCTACTTTGAGAAAGTGTATTCTAATAGGGAATTCAGAAAAAATGGGTCAATTCCTAAATACATACACATTACTAAAACTGAACCAATAAGATATAAAAACTCTAAACAACCCAATAATAGGCAATGAAATTGAAGAAACAATAAAACATCTACCAAATAAGAAAAGCTCAGGTCCTGATGGATTCACTGCCAAATTCTTCAAGAAGTTTAGGAAAGATGTAACACCAATACTCCTCAAACTCTTTAATGAAATAAGAGGGGAAGGAATACTCCCAAAGTCATTCCTAGAAGTTAGAATTACCCTGATTCCAAAACCAGAAAAGGCCTCAATTGAAGGATGAAATACAGGCTAGTCTCTCTAATTAACATAGATGCAAAAAGTTACACAAAGAACTCTACATAAGGAATAAAAGATCCAAACACATAACTCACTCAATAAAGTATACTAATGACGATCATATGCAAAGACAATGTTTATGACATTTTCTTTTTTATGACAATTTCTTTTTCTTTTTCTTTTTTCTTTTCCAGTACCAGGGATAGAAATCAGGGCCTTGTATTTGTGGGGCAGGCATAGTGCCACTGAGCTAAATCCCCAGCCCTGACAATTTCTGTCAAATAAGAACATTATGATGTGTCCTCATCCATCTTATCAGCGGATCTGGCACTGTGCAAATTCGGCTCTTTCTGAAAGTCAAAATGACCATGAAAGGTAAATATTTTGAATCAATTCAGGACACTGAGGAAGCCATGACAGCACAACTGAAAAACTTACAGTAAAGGACTTTCAGAATTGCTTCAGAAAGTTTCAAGAATATGGGATAAGTGTATTCAAAGTAAAAAGGAGTATTTCAAAGGGGATTAATGGCAATGTGTCTTACTGTAATACATTTTTTTTGACCTTTGCTTTATTTATCTGCTTCAGGAGAATCTTGGCTATTATCAAGCTTTTTCTCTTCCATGTGAATTTTACATATTGTTTTAAACTAGTGTGAGAATCTGAAAGTGTAAATAAGGATGAAAATGATTAAAACAAATAATTGATAATTTGAAATAGGAAAAGGTCCAAAGGTGGAGGGGTGGTGGGAGGGGAAGGGGAAAGGGAAGAAAGGAAAGGAAAAATTATGAGACAGAAAAAAAAATGGAAACAAAGTCTGTAATATATTTTTGAAAAATTAAAACACTGGATGCTTTGATCACATTTTGTATATATGCAGGTGGTTTCATATTCAAAATATTTATAGATATGTGAAAATACATATACAAAATATATATGAGCATATGTATATGTATATTTCTTTGCTCTTTCAGGTTCGGGAGCCTATAAGAAATGACACTCCAGTTACAAGGTGTATGCCTAGCTTATTTTAAACCCAGATGTTAGTTTGTAATAGTATTTAATAAAAAAGGAACAAGGGCTCCTTGGAGAAATAGTGATTGTATGCTAGGGATAGAAAATATACAAGATGGTTCTGGAGCATCTTCTAGGGCTGGGAAATAAGCAAGTAGGTAAAAATAAAAGCCATATTGATGGTGGTATGTCAAGAAAACATAGGAACTATCTGATAGAGCTTCCAATGACCAAGAATGGAATACTTTGAGGAAAATAAATAAATAATGTAACATTAGATTATAATCCAAAGTAGAAAATGGGACTATAAATCTCTATGCCTTTTAGCATGGGCAATGCATAGTGACTTCCATCTGCAAAGCACAGTATAAAACATGGTAGAAAAGGAATTACTTTACAGCAGAGAAATCTGAAAATCCTTTTCTTCAGCTCGGTTATCAAGGTCAATGTCAATAGTTATAAATCATGTACACTTAATATGATATAATGGAAATGATGCTTCACCTTTTTTGGTATTACTCCCCGCAGCTCAAAAACTCAGAATAATCGTGAGAAATATATCGTACAAAGATCAAATTGGTAGACATTCTAAAATATGCTGTATGCTTTGAAACTGTCAAGGTCAACAAAACAAAGTCTGAGATATCATCTTAGCAAAGAGGAGTCTAAGGACACTGGACAAGTAAATGTGACATGGTATCCTGGAACAGGAAAAAAAAAGCATTAGGCAAAAATTAAGGCAATGAGAATAAAGTATGGGATTTAGTTACTAGCAGTGTATCAATACCAGTTTATTAATTCTGACAAATGCAATCAATGGGGGTGGGAATATGTGGAGATTAAGTAGGGATGGTATGTTGAACTCACTGTACTACCTGTTCAGTTTCCTGTAAATCTAAAACTGGCTTTGAAAAATAAGATCTATTATGAAAATCTAATGTATTATCATTGAAAAAATTTGATACCTAAAAATATTAACTTATCATGCAGTTAGAAGGATAATTTGTATTTTGGTTGTTGTCAAATAAAGCTATTAATTTTAGAGCTCCTTTAAAGATTAATTGTCTTAACTCGCATATGCAAATACCATTTTATTTACAAATATTTGACTTGCAAATGTATAATTCAATAGCCTTATCATTGTTAGCCCAATTAAGACATTCTTGAATGAATGATTGACATGTATATAATTTTTCAAGAGAATCTAGCTAGGTGTTTTCTGTGCATGATGTTCTAGAGGACATAATTTGCCCAATTTATTCAACTTTAAAGCATCACTCCCAACATTCTGTATTGTAGATTATCATTCACTGAATTCTACAAAGTGTTGTAATCATAAGGAATCTTGGGTGAATTTTGTTAGGAAATAGGTTATATTATTTTGCAAGGTAGTTTTGTAGATATTTAAATTCTGATATATTAATGTTCTAAAAGCAAGTTATGCACATTTCTTCATTTTTATATATTTCTTTTAAAGTGTATTATTACAAATACTAATTTCTTTTTTCTCTTAGAATAAGACAATCAGTGTACAGCTCTTAGCACCAAGATTAGGTTATATTATTATTACTATTGTTACTACTATTACCTTGTAGTGCCTAAAAAGTGTAAGGGGTTAGAAACAGCCTAAGAGATTAATAATATTTCTCATTTGCACAAAACTTTAGGGCTTTTTAATGCTTGATGCCTGTGGAAGCACTTTAAAAAGTTCTAATATTCTTTGCAAATGTCAGAAGTTAATATCTTCTTAGGCTTTTTGATGTTCACTCAACTTCACAATGTTTCTGTGAGGTCTTCAGGGAAAATATTTGACTTGAATTTCTAGGTGAATAAATTGAGACTCGGAGGATGCACCAGTATGTTCTTGCATTTCCACTGAGCATGCTCTTTTGGACAAATAATTTAACCTCTCTTAACATCAGCTTCTTTATTTACAAAATAAGAGTACTACCATTTATTCCTAGGACAGTAATGTAGTGAGCTAATGTACACTAGGCACTCAGCTCCTGCCTGATTTTCTAAAAAATAAATGATTATTGTTGTCTTGTATTTTGTCTATGTTTTGGTAATCTCATTCAGACTCTCAAGGGGCAGTTACAGAATTGGTATATAACAAAAACAAGGATCATCATTTAATATTCTTTATTCAAGATTAAGTTTGAGCAGAGAATCATTGCTTCCAGCTTCTTGATTTTATTTGTTTGCTAAAGCCTTTATTAAACACTTGTCATAGCCAAGTCCTGGAGAAAGTGCAGTGGCCTGTAGAAGGATGAATTCAAACTAAATTTTGCCCTGAAGGAGTTAATACAATGATAAATAATGAAGACATCAGAAAGAGGATGTAATGAGGTTGTAGGAGCTACAGTCTTGAAATCTTTCAGATCACTTTAAGTTTGCATCAATATGGAAAGCATGAAAGAATAGTAGATGTTTGGAGGAGGACTTCAACAAGGAGTAGGAAATAGTTTGGATTGTATTCATGTGCTATGAAGCCCTACTTTTTCATTGAGTAATAAAATCAGTATGGTGAAGAGACATCATTTTTTCAAGAATTATCAACAAAAATTACTTTAGTAACAAAGGTAAATGAGTTGTTCTACTTCTACATGTGTTTATATGATGGTAATAGTTCTCTTGTGGTTCTAAACAGGAAACAATACCAGTGCAAAATAAAAGTGAAGTTGGAGTCGTTTGTGCTTTTTCTTAGGCAGTGAAGATGTGATGAAGGGAGTAGACTTAGAACTGTTAGTAAATTGAGAAAATCCTTTAGTTCATCTGCTGTGTGTGCAGGAGACTTTTCAACTCTACTTTTAAGAAAATGAAAAAAAATGAATGCCCCGATCTGCATTCAACCTCCTCTCCAAAGTCATGCACTGCCTTTGTCTTATAGAAGGCTGACTTCCTCTCATGCTCACCTGAACTGTAGCCCTACTGGCACAGGACCCCCTTTCCATCTGGATTGTCTCAGCACCCACAGGAATTCATTTGCATTTTACTGTTTCCAGTTTATTTCTAATTTCTCTAAGGCATCATCCTGAGTTGCCTTCTTGAGCTATTTACATTCTCCTTCAAGGTGACAATTGCTGTTTTGGAGGTTTTCTTATTTTTTCTTCACTTTTTAAAAAGTGAATTGGTTATACTACTAAATTGATTTTAGTAATTCTAATCATATTTTTCCAACCATGATGTTATTTTTAATGTATTGTTCTGTAGAAGACAGAAGTTTCCCCATAACACATGTGTCATGTTATATGTGAGGTCTTGGTCAGAGGAGCCCTGGGCTTTATGCTTTTGAGGGCCTACCTGTGTCCCTCCTGAGGATGAAGAGTTCAAAGGGCCAGAGAGATGACTACATGGGACATGTATACCTTTCTTCCAGAACATAAATTCAGTGCTGGGAGCTAGAGAGTCTCTAATCCAGGCTATCACTTCCAGCTTCAGAATCCCAAGGACTGTGAGAATTCCAAATATAAACCTGATTTTTCAGGCTTTATAAGGATATACTTGTCAGTGTGAAAGAGAGAACATAAAAATAGATTCCTTACTATGTGATATTTAAATATCTAGATATATGATACATGGGCCTCTATTTGTAATCTTACTCTGAAACCTGCCAATTCAGGTTAGGGATAGGCTTTGGTTAAAAGCAACAATATTCAGTCTAAATGAATTGTAAGATTTTTTTTTTCTATTTAGGTACAACATGCTGTTGGGATTTTGATAAAAATTGTATCAAATCTGTAGATAGGTTTTGGTAGTATGGACATTTTAACAATATTAAGTTTTCCAATACATAAACATGGTCTGACTTTCCATTTATTTACGTCTTCATTATTTTCTTTATCAGTGTTGTAAATTTTGAAAAATCACGCACAAGTAGTACACCTCTTTAATTAAGTTTTTTCCTAAGTGTTTTATTATTTTTGATGCTACTGTAAATGAGATTTTAAAATCTTTCTGTATGGTTTATTATATAGAGATGCAGTGCAACCCACTTTCTGGTCCTTCTTCTGTCTCTCTTAGGCAGAAGCTTTCTTTCTCCCAATAAATTTTTCCTACTCTTAACCTCCATTGTTCCTAGAATTCATTCTTCAATTTTAGAGAACATGAACTCATGTTTTGGATATCTAGTAGGTTTGGGAGTTACATCTCTTACCCCTATATCATTTTGGAGGTTCCACCAAGATTACTGGTCAGAGGTAACAGTTTGGTTTTGTTCCATGTGTTCTAAATTTGGTGTTTTTGCTTCAGAGATTGTAACTTTTGTTTCATAGGCTCTGGACATTTGTTTCATAGATTCTGTTTTTTTGTTTCATATAAATCTGGCCTTTGTTTTGGCTTTTGTTTCAAAAGTGTCAATTTTAAGTTGTGTGTTTTAAATAATTGCAAATTTCTTGTTTTTCTTATGCATTGTCTTTTGTTAAAATTATGTTTTATTCTTGTTTTGTATGTGTTGCATTTGGACTTAGTTGCTTTAAAATTTTGTAAAATGGGTCTCTTAGGAAATCATCTCAAATAAAAACAGTTCAGGCTTTTATCTGTTCCTTATAGAATGCCAAATGGTGGTTATTCTGCCAGCTAGTAATTGCTTTTAGGGCAGTTGCCACTATCAAAGCAGAGGACAGGTTTCTCCAGTTGCCCTCTGGTGAATCCCCACTCCCATTGACACCAATGGCAGGTAGAATGTTGACCAGATAGGCAATTGGGTTCCATTCAGAGACAGACCTCTGATTGTGTGGAACTAGCAGAAACTGAGGTGACAACTGAGGGGTCATGGCTGGGGCTACCCTCTGGCAGATACCCAAAGGTCTTTTAGAAGAAACTATCTCCTGACAGCCCATCTGGGTAATCAGCAGAAAATCTCCACATCTTGTTCCTATCTGGACTCTTCAGTGAGGTGAAAGGGGAATTCTGTCAGTGATCATCAGATATCCTCTCTCTCAGAGTAATCTGAAACAATGCCATCAGAGCCCTTTCTCAAGCCTCCATTGAGTTGAGCTACAGGTTTGGACTGCTTTCTCTACTACTAGTAAGACAGACCTGTAGACAAATGTAAAAAAATCAAATCTTTGATAGATTAAAACTACCTGAAAGTTCTCTCCCCCTCCTAGGGATGGTCTTCATCATTTATGTGTGTAGGGGAGAAAAATGCCTTTTCTGATTATGGACTTTGGAACTTTGACTGTGGACTTATAAAATGCTGTAGGGTAATTTTTTTGGGATGGTTAACCAGCTTGAGCTTTATTTGGGCTTTTCCTCTCTGATAGTGAGTTAAAAACTCCCCTTAAACTTTTCTCCAACTTGTTGGGAGTTCATTTGAAAATCCCTTGTAAGTCAGACCACTCCTTCTTCCACAAAGTCAGACTAAGGCAACTCAAAACAACTGTTTTGTCTTACACTAGGGAAAATAACAATCAGTAACTTGCATTTGTGATTTTACATGCTAAATAGAATATGGGACTATTTTGGTCAGCCTTTCTCTTCTTTTATGCATGTGCATAGGAAGTTTATAAAGGTGCCTTTAATATGTGGATTGTGGCTGCTATGAGGACCTATGAGCTTGAAATACTTAGTGAATTTAAAATGGACCTTAAAGGAGTACCCTTGTCTTGCTAATAAAAGTTGCCTAAATGACTGGATAGATAACAGAAATTTCTCAGAGCTTTCACTGCCCTAGGGCCCAGGGCAAAATCTCTGAACAATCTCTGGAGGTGATCTCTTTTGCAAGAAAAGTGCCCTAATTTGACTGTTGACCTATTTTCTTCTCTCTCAAGCAACTAGAAAGCAGTGGTTTAAACCTCTTGATATGCTATCAATACTTCCTTCTCTAAACATGATTGTTATGGCTAAAGTCAATTGTAACTTGTGCTTTGAGAGTATCTACTGGAGTAAGGATATGAGTTCCCTGAGGAAGATAAGATCGAATGCTGGTAAAGGGTAGATAGTCCTGTCTGGTTTTATTTCCTAGTTCTCTCTCCAGACAGTGGCTACCTACCCTGGAGTGGTATAATCCTTGGGGGATGCCCCAGGGCTGCCCTAGGAGACACAAGAATCAAGCAGAAGCTTATAGGGTGCCATATTTGTTTCTCTTGTTTCAAATTGGAACTCCACATCTAAACCTCTTACTCCTTTGGAATATATTAAGGAGCAATTTAGTATTTCTCTACACCCACACGTGGTGTGCCTATCTCTAAAGCCAAGTACACAAAGGAATGTACTCTGATGCTATCTCACAATTAGAATTATACTGTAAAAGAGAGAAAATGGTCAAAATCATCTTATGTTGAGATTTTCTTTACACTTAGAAGTAATTCTTGCTTGTGTTCAAATGTAAATGTGGGATATAAAAATGAGAGACACCTCACCTTTAAGACATTCAGTACCCCTAAACCCGAGGGTACTCCTCACCCTTTAGAACCTGAGAACAGTCTCCAAGACAACTTTCAGCCTTTACCATCAGGTGCTGAGGGTGGAATTTCTAAGCCAGCCATAATTAATTTCTACGAGGCTATATCCATTCTTAGCTAAATTGTTGAGGTCCCTCAAAGACAATATCCCTTGCAGGAAGTAAATGGAAAATATGGGACTCCCTGTGTTCATGTGTCTTTTCCTCTCAGTAATCTTAGACAGATCAAATGAGACTTAAAAGTTTTCAGATGACCCTAATATGTACATTGAGGTCTTTAGAGGACTTACTCAGACCTATGGACTAGATTAAAAAGATGTAATGTTGCTCTTAAATCAAACATTGATTTCTAATGAGAGACAAGTAGTATTATAAGCTGCTACTACATATAGAGACAGATATTTTAATTTTGGAAGCTCAAAAAGACAGGCAGCCAGGGGAACAACTGGTTTCTACTAGAACACAAACAGTTCTTATACAAGATCCCCAATGGCCTGCCAATCAGATAGGAGATTAAATAAAAGACATTTTCAGGCATGTATTCTTGAAGCTCTAAGAAACATGAGAACTAAGTCCTTCAATTATTTTAAATTGTCAACTATCTATCAGGAAAATGGGACATCCCTATATCCTGATTTTTTAAAATCCTGATTTGATAAAAGGAAATACTATTGTTTTTCCCAATTCACAGTCTTGCTATATGTAGATGGTATGCTGTCATGTGGCCCCTCAGAAGAGCTTTCTGGCCAAGATATCTGCTTCTGCTGAATTTTCCAAGAGACAGGGGTTATAATATTTCTATATTTAAGGTACAACTTTGCAGCCTTGAGGTAAAATATTTAGATCTTATTATATCTAAGGGAACCCAAAGACTGGGGGAAGAAAATTAAACCAATTCTTTCCTTTCCATAGCCCAAGACTCTAAAACAGCTAAGGAATCTCCTGGAAATTACAGGCTTTTGTGGCCTTCAGATAGCAGGATATAGTGAGATTTCATGACTCTTCTATTATCTTATAGAAAAACCCAAGACACAGAGACCTGGGGACCTCATTTCCAGACTGCACTCTCGAAGTTCAAACAAGTACTTCTAAGTGCCTAACTACAGAACACCATTTTAGTTTGTATGTTATTAAAAGGTGAGATGTGGCTTTGGGAGTGTTTCTAACATCAGGGAGCTGCTCAAAGACCTGTAGGTATTTCAATCATAAATTAGATATTATAGATTTAGAGTAATTCATTAAAAGGGTAACACCTAAACAATATAGTTAGAACACTTTCATTCTCTTTCAAGAGGCAGAAAAGCAGCTATTTGGCTTCTTTGCTTATTCATTTGATTTTTCTGCTTGGCAATGCAGTGGGAGTCAATCATAGCTTTTGTCTCTGGAGACATGTTTTGCTAAGGACTGCAGATCAATTCTGGAAGAGCTCCTGATCTTAATTGTCCTTCTACACCTGAGATGGTTAAGATTTAGTTCTTGTGCCATGCTTAAAGGAACACTTCTGTTCCTTGTCCACTCCCCTGCTCCTGAGTAATAATGCAGTTTGATCCAAGGCACTTCCCTTTTCTGTGGCTGCTGAATTTCAAGATAAAGCTTCCAGAATGGTGAGTTTCCCCTCCCTGGAATCCTTCCAGAGTAAAAGTGACCTTCATTTATCACTGGGCCATATAGAAAAGTGGTCTAGATTTAATCATGAAACTCTCAAAAGATAAATGTAAAACTTTTAGTCCAGATTTTTCTTTCAGCCTTCTGATAAAATTATAGAATGGTAAAAACAACTAACCTGGCTCTGGCCACTTCCTTGCATCTCTAGTCAGCCGCCACTGGAACTGGATAAGTCTAAGGGACACTTTAGATTGGGCACAGAACAAGAGGCATAGACAGGGATGCCTTCTTTTCCTTTTTTTTTTTTTCAAAATGGGAAAACTGTCATAGGTAGACCTCTGCAGCACAGCATGTTGGAGCCTTGGCAGGCCTTCTTTTCTTACTGTTTGAAATTCATTCTTAGCTCCAAAGAGTGTCACCTAGTCTCTTCTACATTCAAACTTGGCCTGAGCAGACCCCCACTGAGATAGTTAAAATTACCTTTAATAGTCTGTTCCTTTAGAGGGAACAATTAAATGTGGCTATCAAACAACTATGGTTATCAAAGCAACAATGAGAAGCCTGTATAGCTGGGTATTCCATTCAGATAAACCATCAGTTTAGGGCCCATTTTAAAATGGTCTTTTCTTCCACAGGTGTAGAAAATTTTTATTCCTTTTGATCCTTATTACAAGAGGTCTCTGTTAGTTGATCTATAAAGTTGTGGCTAGGCTTATTTTTAGTTACAAACCTAAAAATTATCAAAGTTATTATAATTCAACTTGGGCAAATACATCTGAGTGCACTCTGGTTTACAAACAAGTTGTCTTATGTGTGTGTGTGTGTCTGTCTGTTCAATTTGTTACAACATGTACAGCTGTTATGTTTGAGCTTCTTTCTTTTGGAATTTTGGATTTTTTAAGATGTTTGCCTATAACTCAAGTTGGCTTATAGATAAATATAATTAAAGACATGGTTCCCCCAGGCTGCCAGATGATCCAAATAATGTCAACTTTTGTTGTTGTTGTTGTTTTTTGGGGGTTTTTTTGGTACCAGGGTCAACTGATTTTACAAATACATTATATATTGTTTTCTATGTATAGTATCAGGAATCTTTTATTGGTCAAAAATAATGTGTTAATTGTTATGATCTGGCTCTCATAGGTCATCTAAAATTTTGTTAAGCTAATTAAATAAAGACTCTTGGGCTCAGGAAAACTACAGGACTGGACCCCCCTTGGTAAATAAAGGAGCAGCAGCCTAGAAAAATTTATTACAGCCTTTGCTCACAAAGAAGACCCCAATAATTTCCATAGCCTTGTGGGAAATACATTGCTAAACATATCATTTTGATATGTATACATTGGTCATGGTATACATTGGTCATTTCTGTGGGAAAAGAAAGTTTTATTTAAAATGTTCTTGATACAAAACAAAATTAAGGGACAAAGGGTTTCATGTAACTGATACTCATTGTTATTTCATGGTGCACTAATTATCATTCATGCCTTTTGGGTGTACAGGTCTTCTAAGACATTGTTTATGGTAATGATCTTTTTTGACTCAGATATCTGCCTTTCTCTTACATTCAGCTACTTTGATAACAGGTACATGTCAAGTCAACATGAAAAAAACAGTCAAATAATAGCTATCTTAAAAACTTATGTGATGTATGTTATATGTGTCACCACATTTAGGGATGCTCAATCACCAAACAGTTGGAACAATGTCACACTGAAATTAGAGGCTAGACATTATGAACTCCTAAGATACATTTAAAGGCCAATATTTATGTTCTCTTTAGATGGCATCCCACTAAATGATAACAAATAAGTTTTCTTTATGTCATTTAATGTCTTGTGATCAGATAAAGGTGCTTGACTGAAAGACTATTCTGTACTAAGATAGACATGTAAGTGTTACAAAGAAGATATCATCATGAGTGTCATGCTAAAATACTACCTGTGGCTCTTGATCTTAATAAAATAATGCCATAGTAATAAAGCTAGATATAAAAAGGGGCTTCAGTCACTGACCCCTTCTGGCAGTTTCTAGTTATACCAGTAGTTGACCACAGTTACGGATCATTAGGAAAAAACTATGGTAAAATCTCTAAGAGCTCAGCTAGAGTTTTAAATTTCTCATGCAAGATTTGTTCTTCAAACTGTCTCTTATCTTCTTACAGCTAAAACTAGAGAGATTTATAACAAAGTTTCAGACTTATACATAAACTTTATCAATAAAAGAATCTAAGAGCCAGCAGGTTACAATCACTATTTCAATTTCTATGTACAACTTTCTCCCCAATCTGCCCTTCCATTCTAGTGTGCTCATGCTTAGATTATACATGCTCTAATTTCTTAAAAGTTGTGTTTATTTTTGCCTACAAGCTGCCAAACTCCAAGCAGTCATACAAATGGAACCAATGACAAATGTGCTAGACTTCTTTTACAAGGATTCACCAGATCGACCTTGTAAACAGCTCATAACTGCTAAACTATACAATACAACTTCTATGTTGGATTCTGAAGTCCCCTGGACATTCTCCTTATTCTCTTTGTGGGGGGCTATTACTAGTTCCTCTCAGTGAAAACCCTTATTGGCTATATTCATAGCAATCCTGTTGACCTTATAGTTTGGCCCATGTAATAATGTGTTACTTTGTGTTTCTTTGGCTTTGTCTCCTCCAGACTCAAAGCTATATGGCTACCAAGATGACAATGCCTGGCACCTATCAAGGGCCTTTAGATAGACTCCCTGTAGAGTGACTCTAACTGCTGATCACAACTACGACCCTCTTCAGCTGGAAGTAGCCACAATGGTCTTTGCCCTTTGCCCCCTCACAGAAGTTAGGGGTACTTCTTCAGAGGGGGGAATATTGCTGATAGATAAGTTAATTAGATATCTTGTGTGCAGTTAAACAGGACCAGCCCTCCAGGAGCCAACACAGCAAGGAGCCAATATGGAGGACTATTAAGACACATTCACTGAAGGCCAGAATTGTAAAAGGAGAGAAAAGACATACTCTTGTGCTTCCACTGGGGATAAATAGCAGTGATTGATATTCTAAATAGGTATCAATCACCTGGGTGGGGAGTCAAGGTCTTAACCCAGCCTCTCCAGAAAATATCCCTGACCTCCACCCTTACTGAAAATCCTTGTATGCTGGCTATGTGACTTGCTCCCTCCATTTGATCCCCATTTAATCAATATTACCTGGGTGACTGTACTTGTAATCTTATTGGTTGGTCATGGTTTTGTCCCACCTCATGCCCACCTTGTAAATTTCCATTGGGTCTTATAGTTTTGTCCCACTTTGTACCCACCTCACCACATGGCTTTGCTGTATAAAATTGAAAAGTGAGGTGGACAGGCAACCCACTTTCCAGTTCCCCTTCTGTCTCTCTTACACAGAAGCTTTTTTACCTCCCAATAAATTTTTTCTTCTCTTAAAAAAAAGTATATAGAGATGCAAATGATTTTGTATGTTAATGGATCTTGTAGTTTTATTGAATTAGCTCATCAGTACTGCTTTTAAAGATATATTTTAATTGACACATAGCAATTGTACATATTTATTGGGTACGGTGTGATATTTCAGTACATTCATACAAAGTATAGTGGTGAGATCAGAGTAACTGGCATATCTATTACCTCAGACATTTATGACTTTGTGTTGGAAATATTCAAAATCCTCACAACAGGTTTTTTGAAATATTTAAATAGTTGTTCTCAACCATAGTTATCCTACTGTTCTATAGAACATTCCAAGTTATTTCTCCTATCCAATTGTACCTATATACCTATTATGCATCCTATCTCTATGCTCCCTCTACCTAGTCTCTGGTAACCACTATTTTATTGTCTACTTCTATAAGATCAACTTTGCAGCTTCCACATATAAGTCAGAACATGCAGTATTTGTCTTTCCTTCTTGACTTATTTCATTTAACAATAATTTCCTCCAGTTTTTTCCATGTTGTTGCAAATTGTAGAATTTCATTCTTTTTTTAAGAGTAGAAAATGTTCATTGATAGAAAGATAGCTTCTGTCTAAGAGAGACAGGAGGGGGCCTGGAAAGTGGGTTGCTGCTGCACCCCACTTCTCAAGGGAGTTTTATGAAGCAAAACTACAAGGTGAATTTTTTATGGATGAATAATTCACTCTATTTTCTTCTGTGTTTTCTTATTGATGCTAGCCTAGGTTGATTCCCTATCTTGGATGCAATAAACATAGGGTACAGATGTCTCTTCACCATACTGATTTCTATCCCTTTGGATTTATACCCAGTAGTGGGGTTGCTGGATCATGTGATCATTCTTTTTCTAGTTTTTGAGAAACACCATAGTGTTTTTCATAATGGCCATACTAATTTACACTCTCATGAACAGTGCAAGTGTTTTCCTTCCTCCAAGTTCTCACTAGCACTTATCTTGGCTTTTTAATATAGTAATAGCCATTTTTAGTAGAGTAAGAGGAAATTTTGTTACAGTTTTGATTTGCATTTCCTTGATGATTAGTGATGTTGAGTACTTTTTCATACACTTATTGGTCATTTGTGTATCTTCGATTGAGAAATATCTATTCAGGTCACTTAATCATTTTTAATTGAGTTGTCTGAGGTCCTTATATATTCTAGATATCATTTAATAATATTTGGTTTATATTATTGATTGCTCCAATGTTGGGTGCATATGTACAGTATTTACAATTTCATTTCCTTTTGTTGAAAAGTGACCCTCTTTGTCTTTTTACAGTTTTTGACTTAGAATCTATTTTACATCATATAATTATTGCTACTCCTACTTGCTTGTGGTTTCCATTTGCATGGCATACTATTTTTCATCCCTTTGCTTACAGGTTATATATGTCTTTATTGGTGATGTTTCTTGTAGGCAACATATAGTTGGATTTTGATGTTTTTATCCATTCAGCCAGTCTATATGTTTATTTTGTTCTGTAGTGCTGTGGATCAAAACGAGGTTCTTATGCTTGATAAGCACATGTAGTATCACTGAGCTACATCCCAACTCAATTGAGTTATTATTCATAAGTAAAAATGCACTTTAGTCATTTTGTTGAATTTTTAAGTTTGTTTTATATATACTTTTTTCTTTTCATTGTGTCTTAATTATCATTTTTGTGGTTTGGTAGTTTTCTGTAGTCATAAGTTTTGATTTTCTTTTCTTTTTTTTCTCTTTTGTGTATTTGCTCTAGTAGTGAGTTTTATACTTTTGCATGTTTTCTTCATGGTAGTTACCATTCTTTCAGTGTTAATGTAGGAGTCCCTGAAATATTTCTGATGTCACCAGTATGTGGTGATGAATTCCCTCAGTTTTTATTTGTATTGGAAGATTTTATTTCTTTTATATTTCTGTAGGATAGTTTTGTTGGGTATGATATTCTTGGTAGTATTTCTTTCAGGATGTTGGATTATACTACTCCATTTTCTCCTAGATTGAGATTTAGTATGGATAGACTTATGTATGACTTGATGTTTTTCTTTTGCTATGTGAAGAATTGTCTCTTTGCCATGTATTTTTGGCAGGTTGACAAAAATATTGAGGATATTTTTAGTGATATTTATTAGGGAACCTTTGGGCTTCCTGGGCCTCGATGTCCATATCTTTCCCAATATCTATGAAGGCTTTTCAGCAATTATTTCATTGAAATATTTTTCTATGGCTTTTCCCTTCTGTTATCCTTCTGGTAATGTAAATATTTATTTGCTATTTGATTATTAGTAGCCTAAAGGTTTCACAGACTTTCTTCATTTTTAAGTTATTTTTTATTAGTATCTGTTTGCAGTATATAATGTTTACATTCCTTGTGTGGAGTTGGTACATGTATGTAGCACATCTTAATTTCTTTTTTTCATCCACTTTCCTTCTGCACACTCCCCCTCCCTCCATTTCTTGATCCTTTTCCCATATTGGAAAGATCTATTTCCCCACTTATCATCTATTTTTATTTTGCTCTATATTTGTAATTTTTGTTTCTCATATAAGAGAAATCATGGGTTATTTAAGCTTCAGTGTCTGATTTATTTCATTTAACATTATGGTCTGAAGGTGCATTAATTCTTTTAAATATCTGTCTTAAGTATGATCTATATTTATATCTCTATATCTTTTATAAAATATATTTTGGTTTGACTGGGTTATTTAAAAACACTCTCTTTGAATAGCAAAAATTTTCTTCTCAATCTAGTCTTCTGTTGAAGCTTTAAACTATATTTAAAAATTTTATTTATTGAGTTCTTTTGCTCCAAGATTTCTGTTTGATTTGTTTTTATGATTTCTCTTTGCTATATTTCTCATTCATATCATAAATTATTTTCCTGTTTTTGTTTAACTTTTTGTCTGTATTCTATTTATCTCATTGTTTCCTTTGAAAGATTATTTTAAATTTGTTGTCAAAGAATTTGTTGATTTTCTTTCCTTTGAGGTCTATTGCTATGTACAATTGAGGTTTCATGTAATCTTGTTTTTCATGCTTCCTGTATTCTTATGTTGATATTTCTGCATGTGGTCAGATGCCTCTACTAATTTTATAGGGTAGCTTTTGTTGCAAAAGTCTTTCTACAGTTATGTGCCCAAAGATGCCTATTGGATAGATTGTGTTGGCTTTGATTTTAGGTAGATCCTTTAGTTTAGTGTCTATGTAACTTCTTCAGCTACATTCAACACTGGCATTGTCTGCAGGTGTCTCAATGGCTGCAGAGGTCATGGGATTGTGCTGCAACTTCTTAACATGGGTTGGGTTCACTGGTGGCTCTGGGTATGGTGTGGGGTGCATAGAGGAGGTGTCTCTATGGAGGGCCTATGCAGTGGGGGGCTTGCATGGCAGCAGAGGTGTGATACCTGTCATTTTCCCAGGGCTGTGCAGGGATGGGGCTGCTTTGATGGGCCCAGGTCTTATGTGTTCAGTCAATAAGGCAGTAGAGTCTGTTAGTGCCTGAGGGCTGCATGGGGGCAAGTCTGCACCAGTAGCTACAAAGTGAGTGCCTTTCAGTGTCTGAGGAGTATGTCAGTGACTTTGTAGGGTCTCCAGTGGCCAACCTCTTACTGATGAGCTGCCCAACTGCTTCTCGGACCAAGAGTGGGTAGATGGTACTTCCAATTTGCTTCTCATAGGCTTATAGGTTGAACTTCTGAGCACAAGCTCCCCAGATGCTTCTAGGGCCATTTGTGGGCCATGCTTATGGTAGGCTGCTCATCTGCCTCCAAGGGCATAGGGTAGGTGGGAAGAGTCATCTGACTGCTTCTGGGATAATGGACAGGTGAATAGGGTCACCTGACTGTTTTCTGTTTTCTCCTGACTGCTTTAAGATGCTCAGGTACCTCCTGGGGCATGGGAAGGTGAGTGAGGCCATCCAGCTAGTTTTCAGGGCTGGCTGGTTTGGTTGAGCTACAGGGGGCAGTTGCTGGACTGTCCCCCAGGACTGTAGGTGGGTGAGCTCTGGAGGCATGACCTTTCCATATGGTTTCAATGAGCCTTCAACCTAAGTAGCCATGATAATGATTTTAAAGGAAGTGGTAATGTAAATTAGAAAAGCTATTTCCAGTAACTTATGAAACATAATAAAAGACATTATTGTTGCCATTGCTATTATTATGTTGAGGTTGAGTATCCCTGTCTTTAACCAGTCTATGACCCCAGTTCCACCATTTGGGGAAGAAATTCTTACCTGTGTAGCAGGAAGAGGCTGGAACACTTGAGTTTTAGGGTTTTCCCTCAAGCATTTACTGTATTTTATTATCTTTCACAAAAATACAATTTGTTTTTTTCTTGCCTGCCCTCTTTTATATCAGTAGAATCTCCTCTGTGAATTTTCATTCCCTATAGCTTTTCTTACTGCCCTAGTCCTTTTCTTCAAACTCAATGCTATACAAACCACATTTGCAATACACAAACTTATCTCTAAGGACTCTACATAAAACAATTTTCAAGAGCTTTAAACTCAGAGTGACATTTAAGGATAGAAACAGCCAGATAAAAAGATAAGTTTCTGATTTGCTCAAAAATGAATTCTTCAAATCTGCATTTCTAAAGTCTAGCAGAAAACAGCTGCTTCAGTCATTATGCATGGCAAAGTAGAAGCCCTACAGCCAGAAGAATTTAATAGAAACTTTCCTTGTTTCTGTGGGCTGCAAAACATTTTCCTGTTCTCTAATGGCAAACTTTCCAATGAAGCCACCTTCACTCATGACTTACATATTCATGGTGACAGCCCTTACCTTCCAAGAGTAGCATATTCTACCTCGGGAAACGTTAGTTAGTGGGATGAGTGGTAAAAGGCTATATTCAATCATTTCATTGAAAATCCTTGAGCAGCCAGAGTGCCATTAACACTCCACTGCATTTGAAAAAGAGACATAATCATTATTAGATTAAAATATATTATGAAAAACTATATCAAGTAAGAAGACTGTAAGAGGGATCACAAAAACCAAGGATGGGAATGATAAATCATTTGTGGTTCTCTGCCAGTAATGGTGGAGGGTTAAAAAGAGCAAGAATATGGTATTTACTCTTGAGCTTCTAATTTTGTCTAGAAGACAAACCATATAGGGAGCTATTAGAATAAAAATGGAGTAGAGGGTGATGTGTAGGAGATTATGATTTGGTGAAGCAGCTGTACATTGTAGAAAAGTACAAACAGAATAGATTGTCTGTGATCTCGGACTTAAAGGAAGATAATTTCCTCAAAATTTCTGACCAATATTTCCTATTGTGGATCTGCCTTATTCATTTCAATTACTTATTTAGTTTTTTTCAATAAATAGTCAAGTGCCCTCTATGTGCTAGGCAATATTCTTGGTGCTAGTGAATAAAATATGCACTTAATGGTGAGACTGAAACAAGATAAGTATTATATGGATGGTGTTAAAGTCTACAGAAAAAAAATGAGCAGAGAAAAGCACAAAGATTTTATGGAAAGGTAGCATTCAAGCAAACATGTGGAAGTTGTGGAGTTAGACTGATAAATATCTTAAGGAAAGGCATCCAAAATAGAGGGAACAGCCAGTGCAAAGGCCATGGGGCAGATTCAAGCATCACACAAGAGACTAATGAAGCTGAAGCTGAAGAATGAAGGAAGGGAAAATAGAAGAATATAAAGTAGAAGAAGCAAAGTGAGATTCAGCTAATGTGGAACCTGGAAAGAACTGGCAAGGATGTTTACTTCTACTGTGGGACTGCATAACTCTGTAATCATAAAAGCTCCACTCAAGCCCCAACATAGTGACTGATTGTGAGTTAATGGTTAAAATGTGCTTGTTAGTTCTGGGACACTAGAAAAAATCTGTAACAAACATAGAGTTCCTAAGTGAATTACCCATCTCCTTGTTTGCCCGAAACTGATGTTCTGGACACAGCTATCTATAAGACAATCTGCAAATATCTTTTGGCCATCAACATTTTTTTCTCTTTTCTGTAAGTTCTACTTGCTAACTTCCCCTGCAACCCCCTATAAAAACAGCCTCGGACTCTGAGCCAGTTGCCTCTCTAAGCTACTTTGCTTTGGGAGTGCTTTCTGGCCAGACTAATAAAGGTCTGTTTTACTTTCCAACTTGTCCGGTGTGTTCCTTCCCAGGTGTTCTTCGCTGCAGTCAGCTCCTCGGAGCATTTGGTAAGGCCCTTGGTCTTACACTACCATGGTGGTATATGTTTGTGCTTGGAAGCTACGAAAGGGTTTTGAAGAGATGGATGTCATAATTTGACATGTTTTAAAGGATCACTGGGGCTTCTGTGTTGTAAATGCACTGTAGAAGAAGGGGGAGATGGTGGCCATTGTTTATGAGGCTACTAAAACAATCCAGGAGAGAGCTTTTGGTAGTGGTGGAGTTAATGACAAAGTACTTGGATTTTATATATATATATATATATATATATATACACACACATATATATTTTTTGGTACTGGGGATCAAACTCAGGTCCTTCCGCTTGGAGGCAGGCAGTGGAACCACTGAGCTAAATCCCTGGCCCTTGATTCTGTATATTTTAAAGGCAGAGCCATCAGAATTTGTTGACAGATTGGGCATGAAGTATAAAAGAAAGAGAACAGTTAAGGAAGATTCAAGGCTTTTAGTGTTCTGGGATATAATTTTGGAGAGCCAAAATATAAAAACAATGTAATAAATAAATATGCATACTTTACCAAATATTCAGATGCTGGAAGACTTAGGTCACTTCTTCTTTGGCATGCAATTTGACCCATAGCACAAACCACTTCAGCTTATTTACTTGAAGATATTAACATGCAGTTGTGACCTACTCACAGTTGTTTGGAGTATGATTGTTTTGCTTTGTTTTACCAAGTACTTAGCCATTTGAGACAGCTTAGAATTTGGATTTCTCTGTCTCTCTCTCTATCATTTTAAACTATTTAAAAATATGCAGATTTAAGAAATAACACAAAGAGGTCCTGTGTACCTTTACTCATTTCTTTCAATAGTAGTATCTTGTAAATTAAAGCACAAGGTTATAACCAAGATATGGACATTGACACAGTCAATCTACAAAACATTCCACCAAGAATCCTACTTTTAGATGCCTTTATATAACTAGTGCTACTTCCCTTACTCTCCTCATCCTGAACCTTTGACAACCATAGCCTCTCTCTTCTCTGCTATTTATATTACACTTAGAACACCATTATCATTTTGTTATAAATTGGATAAAAATTTTCTCTCAAAAGATTCATTTGTTCAGAGGTGAGGCTTTTTGGAAGGTGATTAGATCACAGGTTTTAACCTTATTAATGAATCAATCCATTGGTGAGTTTATAGCTGAATGTGCTGTTAGGAGAGAGGGCCTTGTTGGAGTGTGTGGGGGGGGGTGTGACCGGGAAGGATGTATTTTTTTCAGTACTGACTGGGAATCAATCCCAGGGCTTTGGAAATGAACTATATTCCAGCCTGTTTTTACTTTTTATTTTGAGACACAGTCTTGGTAAGTCACTAAGTTGTCCAAGCTGAGCTTGAACTTGCAATCCTCTTGCCTCAGCCTCTTGGAGTGCTGAGATTATAGACTTGGGCAAGCATATCTAGCTTGGAAGGATGTTTTCTTATCCCCAGCTCCTTCCTTTCTCTCTAATTCTTCTTGCCTTTTCTGCTTCCTGGCTGCCAGTGAATTGTGCAGCTTTCCTTTGCCATACCTTTCTGGCATGATATTTTTGCCTTGGAGTCAGCTGACCATGGACTGAAAACTCCAAAACAGTGAGCTAAAACAAAACTTTCCTCTTTTAATTGTGTGTATCAGGTATTTGGTCACAGTGATAGAAAGGTGATTGACATATACTTTAAAAGAAAATTGGTGATTTAGGATGGAGAAAAAGCAAAACACCCTCACCAAAACCCTCATATAATATATGAAGGAAAGTAACAGCATATTTATCATAAAGCAAAGACAATTCAGAGCAATAAATGTAACTGTCTTTAAAATTTTGCAGGGTTACCACATGTCTCAGAGTAGGATACATGGATGTTCATTTTTAAAAAAGAGATTCCATTTGAATGTTAAGAAGAATTTTTCAAATTAGGAAAACCATTACTAATGACAGTAGGAGGCAAATTTTCTTGGTTCAAGTAAATAAGGGTTAAGCATTCCTAGGTAATAATTCAAGAATTTTCCATAGGTTTGAATTTTATTATTTTTTCAGTACTGATATTATGTAAAGTTCTTTTTTATTTCTATTGGCTTCTTTCATCTTTCTTCTAATTGAAAACTGATTTTTTAAATGATATTTTAAACCAAGATACAATTAGAAAGAATAATACAGAAAGATCTAATGCATATTTTCCTCAGTTTCTTTCAGTGGTAACATTTTACAAAATTAGAATAACTAGGATACTCACTAAAATCCAATAATCTTACTCAGATTTTCACAGGTTTATTTATACTCACTGTGTGTATTTATATTAAAAATAAAATAAATTCTATACAATCTAGCCACATTTATGTTCTTGTATCCACCATGATAGTCAAGATCTAAGGCATCTGTTATGATATAATTACATCTACATCCCCTGCCGTCTCCATTCTTTTACCAGTCTCTAACTCCTCACAGCAACTAATCTGTCTTTCATTTTTGTCATTTCAAAGATGTTATATAGAAAGAATCAACATGATGTACCCTTTGGGATTTACTTTTGTTGCACAGTATAATTCTCTGAAACTCTTCTACATTCTTGCTTATATTGACAGTTTGTTTCTTTCATTGCTAAGTCTTATCCAATGGAATAGATTCCATGGTTTGTATTTCTCACATTTATTAAATCAGTCAACTGTTGAAGAAAACCTGGCTGATTTCAGGTTTTTGTTCTTAAAATGCTATGAATATTCACACAAGAGTTTTTGTGAACATAAATTTTCCTTTCTCTGGAAGTTTCTCCAGTTGTGCAACTGCTGGGTCATATGCTAGCTGCATGTTTAATTTTCTTAGGAAGCTGCCGAACTGTTTTCCAGTGTGTCTGTACCACTTTATGCTTCCACTTCTCTTTTTTAATATTATAGTTTATCTTCTGTTCATGGAATTCTCATTGAGCTAAATGAATCACAGTGTCAGAAGGATTTTAGAAACCTTGCTGAGATAAAAAAATAAAGTATGTTCTATACTAATTTGGAGAAGAGAAAAATCTGTTTAACTAAACCTCTCTATATAATAAGGTCATAAAAGAGGCTATATAATAACAGAGAGTATAGTTCTTTTGGATTTTCAGAGAAGTCTTTGTTAAAATTCTACATGAACCAGTGCTACTTAAAATCAAAGCCATGGGGATTAAAGAAGAAATATAAAGGATCAAAGATCTAATTCACTTTGAGTTGAACAGCCACTTGATGCATGAATTCTTGTGTACTTAAACAGCTGCTTGGAACTCATGCCACTTAAACTCGCTAGAAACTCCCTTGAGATTCTTGACTTTCCCACACCTGCTTTGATGTCCTGGAACTGCCTGTGTGAACAGGACAGGATAGGCAGCAAGGGGAATGCCAAGAACAAAAGTATCAAACTTTCATTATGTCCCTTCAGAAGACACTTTGGAAATAAAGATTAATTTTAATAATTGTTCTCATCCTGGGACCAATAAATACATATGATTAATTGTAACATTTCCAGTTACAGCTACCATTTTTTGAATGTTTGCTCTGTGCTAGGAGCAGTGCTGAGAAATTATATATATTATATACAGCCCTCAAAATAAGCCTGCAGAAGAAGTATGTTTTATCTCTAATTGGTAAATGAGGAACAGATCATCAGGTGTATTTATTAACTAAATGGATTTATTAGACTCATTCATAAAGTTGATCCAAAAGACATTATCAATTTCTATACAGGCATTACTTGAAGAGACCCTCAGCTCACACTTTCACCAGCACTTAATGATATCTTCCATCTGTCATGGTTCATTATAGACTATTGGATGAGGGAGAGTAATGGTAGAGGGAGAGTGGCTTAGGGTATAAAAATATAATCATAACTATAATGATAATATTTTTATTATGTCTCCATTTATTGAGTTCCTTCCATGTGCCAGTTTCCTTGCTGAGAGTTTGGCAAAGCTCTTGCGTAGGATGTGTGCTATGTGTGTTACATGAAAACAGCCACACAAATGGATGAAGAGACAGGATAGGGTGTGTGTGTGGCATGACTTCCATGGTGTCATTAACCTAGAGAGTTAATGGAACCACTATGGGATTTAAGCAATGATCTATTGGGTTCCAAAATCCTTGTTTTGTAATGTCTGCCTTTTTGCCTCCTCATATGTCAATGTGAAACACACACACATACACACAATTCTGTGTATGTTTCAAAGTAATAGAGACATTAAAGATTCTTGAATTTTTGGTATTTTTACTGTTTATGAAACATGGGGCAGATGATGATACTGTCTTACAAGCATAGTTACAGTAAAAATTTGTTCATATCTGTATTCATGACAAAAAAGATGAGAGCACTAAGCCTTTAAAAGCTGAATGTAACAGCCTAAAATATTAACTTTTTTTGATGGTACAAAGTAAACACCATTATCTTCCTGTAGTAATTTTGAGTTTCTCTTCTTTCTCTTATGCCTGATGCAAAACTTTGGATAGTTGTTTTCAACACTAAAGGATGAAATCACAACAGATTCTGCAGAAATCCAGAAGATCATCAGTAACTACTTTGAGAATTTGTACTCTAATAAAATGGAAAATTCATAAGAAATGGACTGATTCCTAGATACATATGAATTACCAAAGCTGAATCAAGAAGATAAAAGTCTGGAATAATCCAATATTAGTCAATGAAATTGAAGAAGTAAAAAAACAAACAAACAAGAAACAAAAAACTAAAAACAACCAAACAAAAAAATACCTATCAACTATGAAAGGCCCAGGTCATGAGAGATTCACTGCCAATTTCTACAAGAACTTAAAGAAGATCTAATTCCAGTACTCCTCGAACTCATTAATGAAATTGAAAAGGAAACAGTACTCCCAAAGTCATTTCTGGAAGCAAGCATTACCCTGATACCAAAACTAGCAAAAGATCCAACCCGCCTCAAAAAAACCTGAGAACTATAGGCCAATATCTTTAATGATCATAGATACAAAAATCTCAATAAGATACTGGTGAACAGAATGCAGGAAATCATCACAAATATTACACATCATGACCAAGTAGGATTTATTCCAGAGATCCAGGGATGGTTCAACATGCACAAATCAATAAATGTAATATATCACATTAACAGAAGCAAGAACAAAAGCATGATCATCTCAATAGATACAGAAAAAGCATTTGAAAAATCCAACATCCATTCATAATAAAAATCCTAAAGAAAATTTGAATAGAGGGTCTTTACCTCAATCTGATAAAAGTCATCTATGACAAAACAACAGCCAACACCATCCTAAATGGAAAAAAGCAGAAAACATTCACTTTAAAATCAGAAACAAGAATTCCCACTATCATCACTCCTATTCAACATAGTTCTTGAAACGTTAGCCAAAACAGACAAGAGAAAGAAATAAAATGAATATGTATAGGAAAGGAAGAAGCTAAATTATCATTACTTGCTGATGACATGTTTCTCTATATAAAAGACCCCCAAAACTCTAACGGACTCCTAGAATTAATAATCATATTTGGTAGCATAGCAGGATACAAAGTCAACACTCAAAAATCAATAGCATTCCTGTACACCAATAACAAACACTGAGAGAGAAATTGGGGAAACAACACTTTTCACAATAACATCAAAAAAGATGAAAAACTTAGGAATTAACCTAACCAAGGAGGTGAAAGACCTCTAGAGTGAAAACTATAATACTCTAAAAAAGGAGATTGAAGAGGAAAACGGAAAGATATCCTTGGTTCCCAGACAGGTAGAACCAACATACTGAGAAGGATTATCATATGTTTGATAGATACAATTACATGTGCCCACCTTGATATGGAAAGGAATTTCCTAGAGTTCTGGGTTGAGAAGGATTCTGAGGTGGTATCAACATTTAATGAACAAAAGCACCATGATCAATTATGCTCATAGCTTATATGAGCATTTCTGCCATCCCTCATTTGGGAAAATAATGGGCTTCAGAATTCTCTGGGAGGCTTGATCATTTCATTTGAAGTAAGTATGCCCCCAATATACACAACCAATCAACATTGTGTGTTCAGCAAAGTAATGGATGATGACTTTCCATGTCCTTTCTAGTATTAACATTTTCAAAGAGTATCCATGACATCAGTTGATAGTTTTAATTTACACAAAGTAATGATACTGGTTAGAAAGTAATTACATACAATGTTTAATAGATGTATTTTAACCTGCCCATTGTCCATCATTTATAACAGGAAAACAATTTAATTTGCTGACAGATCTCTGGCAATCATCTTTGTAGCTTGCACTTACATCTTGATAACATCTTAGAGAGACTTCTAGATAAAGAGGCAAGCACTCAATAAATAGATATTAAATAAAAAAAATTCTAAATCACATAGCAGGAAGAATAAGGAGGCTGACAATGGGGAAATATTAAGATAAAATTCTTGCATTAAATTTATGTGGCATCAAGGAAATATGGAATGGCCAAGGGTACTTCTCTGTTTTATTGCCACTTCTTGGAGCAGGCCTGTATAATTCATTTGATGCTTCCCTCCTCTTGACTCAAGCTGACATTCCAGATTCATGGTAATGTAAGTTTATAGCACTCTAGATCAACATATATTCTTTCTCCACTGTGTTTGTAGTCCCTTTCTCAGGGTGCAAGGTTAATCCCCAGTAGGCCCCATATAGGGGATCAGTATAAGTAGTCTAGTTCCAGTTAAGCAATGCCAATAGCATAGCCATCCCAATGTGCACTGCCCTGTGAACTTTGCTAGCTAAACCTCCTCATGGCCATTTTACTGGTGGCCTTCAGGAAAGTATAGTGTGCTTAAGAGTAGAAATACAAAGGCCATGACTTTGCAAAATGAACTATGCTTATTTTTGTCAATATAATCTTATACTAACCACACAAATATTTTTTATTGTTTATAGATAAAATATATCTATATGCTTACTCTGGTGAGATACCATGTAACCTGATCATTGGTAATCTTTTCTAAACCCTACCAGGTAGCTGCTGTTACTGTTTCTAATTTTTATTTGGGGAAATGAGTCTTAAGGAACGTAAGTAGTGTAAATTACATAGGCAGTGCCTAGTTTAATTCAAAGGCTACTGATACCAATGCTTGAATTGCTCCTATCACCATATAGCATGGCTTCCTGCACAAAAACAGCAGTTGACATCTTCTTGTTTACCTGGCTGATTTAACAACCATTCCTAGTAGCTGGTTGCCTGGGGAGCTGTGTCAACCCTATAGAGCAAACGTTGGGAATTTAGTTTTATAACTTGAACACAATCTCAATATGTCAGGGAGAGTGCCAGAGAGATGATATTGGGTTATCCCTCCTCCTTTTTTCAATCTTTTACCCTGGTCTTAAAACTGCTTGGTTGTAACTAATAAATGTTACTGGGTTAATAAATGCTCACCCAATACACTGTTTTTGACATAAATAATGTAATGTCCAAACAATGCAAGAACTGCCTTAAATAAAACATGTGAATGCTGGGTGTTTCTGGTAATAATTTGGAGAATATCAATAACATTGTCAGTTTAACAACAGAACATGCTATCTGCCCTTTTCATCTCCCTGGTGATATGAGAAAAGGAAAAATGCACCCCTTTATCATAGAAAACGTTTACTCACCACCACTGTCCTGAGTTGTCTTAGGATCTCTACCTTTAATTTTAGAAAGAAGTAAATGAATAGCTATGTCACACTTCTAAAACCTTAAGGAAGGCTGTGTGGTGAAGTGAATAAGGATATTTGTTGGCTGTGGAATCAAATTAGGTGAACTTGAATCTTGGAGGGGAGACTTTGGGCAGCCTCCATTCTTTCTCTCAGCCTCTATGTGTTTTTATAAAATGAAGATAATTGCACTCATTTCAGAAAGTGGTTGTGAGAATTAAATAAGATAACAAACAGGTGTCAATATATTAAACAACCTAAATTTCATGGAGGTATAAGCAGGAAAGAGCTAGCTTCTTTCTTTTTTTTCTCCCAACACAATTTTCCATTCCTTGCTCCCTAAGATAACCTCATTGGAGCCTAGGGCTGTAGGTATGAAGTTGATAAAAATACACGGTGAACATTTAAATTAAAAATATTTATTTCAGTAAAAGCTATTTTACCATTAATTTCCATCAAAATAATCCTCTCGCTTTGAACACAAGTATCCCATTGCCCTTGTTATGTTCCTGAAGCATTTCTGGAGTTTCTCTTTCATGTCTTTACAAGGTATGATCAAAAATACGGTTTTGCTGGTGCCAAAGAGAGTCTCATAAAAACATTACAGTGTGTCCACATCCACCTTATTTACTTAGTTACCATGTGACTTCTGGCTCTTGCTTAAAGTCAAAATGACCCTGAAAAGTAAACATTTCGAAATGATTCAAGACATTGAAGCAGCTGCAACAGTGTAACTAAAGACTCTCATGAAAGAGAACTTCCAGAATGGTGCTAGAAATTGGCAAGAAGGATAAGTGTGTTCAAAATGAGAAGGTTGTATTGGAGGTGCATTAATGGCAATGTGTCTTTTACTGATAAGTTTTGAAAATTTAAACATTCACTGTATTTTTTAATCACATCTTGTAACTCTCAGTGATGAGAATAATTTCATTGTCATAATCACTTTGTTCTGGTTTCCCTCCACAGCGGACCCTGAGAGAAGATTGTGGGTGTAGTCAGTCTGTCTGGGAAGTATTTGGGGTAGTATTAGTAAAGAAATGGGGGAAAAAAACCAAGAAATAAAAATCAGTAAAACCTGTGTTTTGAGCAAATCATTACTGTGAGCAACAGGACTCCATCTCTCTCTGCAGTGTCCTGTGAAATATTCCTTAGACCATGCTCTCTAGATGAAATTCCATAGAGTAGAGGCTGTTGGCTCCACAAATGGATTTCCTTGACTGATCTAAGACATACATCCCCTAGTTAGCTCTGAGGGTCCCTTCTCCTGAGAATTGTCTTGGGTTAAGCCTAGCCTCTCATTCCATTTGCCAATAACCAATGAATAATTGATATAGAAAATACAAGAAGCCAGACCTTTGCCTCAACCATGGGCAATTCCTCTGGACAGTTTATGTTCCAGAGCCTTCCTCCACCGGTGGGTCAGAGCAAGACTGGAGCTTGGCTCTTTTTCCTTCTCTATTTTGTTTCATTCTTTCTTTTACAGATTCTGAGACTTCTCCATCACTAGATGTCATACTCCTGAATCTTTTTCTCAGTATGTCTTTAGGGAACTTGATCTAAAATAGGGCAATTGTTCAGTAACGCTCATCTCCCATTGCTTGAGGGCTTGGAGGTGCTGATCAGGTGCTGAGCACAGCTTGTTTCTGCTGGGCAGTCTCTGCTCCCCTCAGGAGTGGTCCCAGCAGGAAGGCCTGAGTTGGGTGAGATTCTTGTTATGTGGGATGCATGGCAGGCTTGACAGGCAAGCTGGTACCACCATGTCCCTGTCCTTTTTCTGTTGATGTTGGTACCAGCTAGACTTCTGTCTTCAGAAAACTTCAGACAGGAAGAGACTCACAGCGTCTTGTTCTTCACATGCTCCCAAAGTTTAAGAACAAGCTATTAAATGCTTTCAGGAATTTTCTATTGAGATCTGTGTTGGGTGTGGTGATGGGAGGTAGGATGCAGAATACTTAGATTTTCTGTAGAGCTTGACAGTCTACTAGGTAATGAGAAACAGTGTCCTTTTGTTACAATCAGCCTTCAACCCCTGCTTGAAAACATTCTTCTCTTGGTTTGTGGAACAGTCGTTGGACCAACAATCATCCTGACTCAGCCTCTCTTAACTTCTTAACTCTTCTGTTTATATGGGTTGGATGAGACAGCAAGATGTGGGGTCAGAGGACCGGTTCAACAATCTGCCTTTGTGAATAAGGAATTATCTGTAGCCTTTGTGACTTTAGTTGGTTTCTAGCAGTCTCAGAAAACATTTTATTTAACAGTCTTTTATATATCTATATTAATACTTAAACACATTAAATAGCAGCTGTTATTTTAAGTTGATATCAGGCTCTGACACTGGTTTAATGATATGACTCAGCATGCTTACTGAGACCAAAGGCCTGAGAGTTGGGCCATCCTGGGCTCAACTCTGACATTGTGGAAGTCATTTCCCTTTCCATGACATTGTGCTCATAGCCACTGGGACAATAAAAGCTGATCCCCATATCCCTCAAATTGTTTAAGTCTGAATTGGAGGGAAATGTGCAAAACATATTGGGGAGCATAGGATAATGAAATTCCAGGTAACAATGACTAAGGCCACCTGATTGTAAGAGAATCTACCCTGAACCAGTTTCCCCTTTCTTTTAGAGATCCATTGCCAGTCCCACAGCTGCTGTGGCTTGGGCCTGACTCATTTTTGGCAAACAGATGCTGTGCTAAATGATGACAAAGTGATAAACACATGTAAATATTTCATATGTAAGTGAAGTCAATATGGATGAGCACAAAAGACACAGTTCCAAGACTGGGAAACCAGGCTATGCATAGTTACAGCAGAAAATGATGCGGGTGTTGGAGTGGATCAGAAGCTAAAATAAGCCTTGGGCTCTTATTTAAAAGCTTACCAGAAACTCTTAATAGGCATGGGCCATGAATAATTTGCAGTTGTTCTCTGACTTCACAATGTAGTGTGCGATCAACTGGATGAGGCATGGCGGAGAAGAAATATGTTGTGTTCCAATTGATGCTCCCCTGACTCTGGCCTCGCCCCTCCCCTCTCCATGATCCTTGGTGGTCCAGGTGGCCAGGGTATATGTGTTCCTGTTCACAGGATGGCTGTAGATAACATGATATTGTGTATGTGATAGTGTTTTGGAAGGCATAGTAAGGCTGTACTTGTATAAGGTAATTTTAACCAGAGGCTAATAAAAGGATGGAAAATTATGGAAGAAAACAAGTTAAAAAAAACTTGGAGAAAAGGAAGCCAGAAGAGGTTCTATTTTATCATACTGTCCAAAAGGAGCAAATTGTCGGGGGGGTGGGGGAGAAGGGAGGGGAGGGGTTGTCTGAGAGAGAGAGAGAGAGAGAGAGAGAGAGAGAGAGGAAAAAGAAGGGAGGAGAGGGGAAGGCAAAGGAAGACTAATCAAGGGAAGAGGAGAGGAGACAGAATATTAACAAGAGAGAGGAGGGAGAGGAGAGATTTATTAAAGAGCTTAAATGAGACATAAACAACAGCTAGGGCGTCACTGTTGGTCTAGATGGCTCTGGAGGACTATACAAGCTGAAGCTTTAAAGACAAATATTGTGTGGTTTGGACATTCACCTGCCCAATGCCAGGGAGTTTGGGTTATCTCCCATGTGAATCTCTTCCAAATAGCCAATGGTCAATGCTTGAAAGCATCCATTTAAATAAAAAAAGTGACAAGTCAAACTATTTTGGAAAATCAGAAAAGCACTTTATTATTGAAAATTTCAACTATATAAAAAGGAAACAATAAAATGCTCACCCTTTCTGTGTACATCACCTGCTTCAATATTATCAGTATTCTAGAAAGACCAATCCTTTAAAATACTCTCAAATTTAAAAAATTATATTTAAAAATAACTTCAAATAAGTATAGGATAGAATAATGTAGAAAATTGTAATATAAATACAATATTTTCATGAAAGAATATGAGTAAAAAACACCTATAGACTCTAGTTAATATTTTATTTCCTTTCTTTTTATCACTGGAATGTGTGCTGTCTCTCTTTCTCCCTCTCTCATCCCCTTAACATTTTCATTTTCTGACCAACTTGATGATAATTTATATTCATCATAGCTATTTAAAATATTTCACAGTATACTTCCTTAGAATAGGGATATGCTTTTATATGATCAAGGTGCAGTTCTCTACTTCATACATTTATATTGACCAAATTTTATCATCTTGCAAATTAATTAGCTGACTCAAAGGTGTCTTTTACAGAGTTTTCCCTCCTCCACTACATGATCCTGTCTAAAATCAGGTTTTTCTCTCAGTTGTCACATCTGTTTTCCTTCACAGCCTTTCTTTGCTTCTTTAAAATATCGAGAATTTAAAAAGTACTGTCCTCCTCCACAGCCATTTGTTTTAATAGAACACTCTTCATTTAGGTTTTGTCTAGTGTTTCTTCATGATTAGATTCAGGCTATACTTTCTTGGCCAGAACGCTGCATAGGTGATGGCCTAGCCCTCTCAGAGTGTCATATCTGGATGTAGGACACGCATCTGTTGCTAATTGTCAGTGTTAATTTTGTTCACTTGGTCAAGGTGTTGTCTAATTTCTCCACTGTATAGTTACTGTTTTCCCTTTCATGATATAAACAGTCTGTGAGGGAGTCACGTTAATAGCATACACATATTCTACTCCTCATCAAATTTCCCCTTAGCATTTATTCATAAATCTTGCCTGATACAATCTTTACTACAATGGCTGCAAATTTCTGATTTTCTAACTCAGTACTCCTTCCACATGGCATCTACTGTAAAAAAGATCCCTTTCAGCCCCCCCTCTTTCTCTCTCTCTTTCTGCCCCTTCCGTATGGGATAATGAATACCTTTTTGCCAAAAAAGGTTCTTAATAGGGTACTGTAAATAAATATGTTGATGCTGAAATTGTCTCATAATTGATTGATAGAAGGGTCTTTAAGCTGCCTTCTGCAATCTTGGGCGTGCCCCCCCCCCGTCAATTCTTTGAGCATTTACTTGATAGCATATCAAGATGTTCCAGGCTTATCTTATACTATTCATCCAAGACCTGGAGTCAGCCATTTTTCCAAAGAGTTATGGTTCTTTTCTGTGGGAATAGCACTAGATACCAAACTCTTATGCACTAGGTATTCTCATTGCTATTGGAATGTGGCACAGCTAGAAGATACACACATATTTACAAACATGTATTTATGTATACATACTTGCATAATATTTGTATGCTTAAACATGCACACATGCAAATACATATATTTGAAATGATGAATTCACACCAATACTCACAATTTCTAAACCATTCTTTTAGGGCCTTTGTTATTTCTCATTTGTAGTTGTATGTATATTCCTTTTCATTGAGAATCCTGGTGCCCAAATTTATTAATTTTCTCAACCCTATAACACATCTAAAATGGTTTTCCAAATTTGCTCACACCGTTACAAAACCCAAATTTATTAGAAATAGTTCAGGGTTTATTTATAGTATTTGTCTCTTCCCATTCCAGTCTGCTTCAAACTAAAATTGTATACTCAATTCCTTCCTTCTTTTCTTTTCTTCCCCCTTTCATTTTCTTTTTGCCTGCCTTTTTCCTTCTCATTGTTTCTTTTCTTTTCTTTCGATTATTGAATTTATTTGAAATAAAATTAAATTCATGTAGTTCAGTTTGCTTTTGGTTTTATTACTTTTCCTTCCATTCTTGTTTATTTACTCATTAATATGTGGAAGATTGATGGTTTGAAAGAATTAAATCTGTATATAGAAATACTCAGAATATTCAGAAATGCTACTTTTTCCTGTATGCCCTCAACTCCTTTCCTAGCCTATCACAAGAATATATATGCACAAAAAGATACACCTTAAACACAGTAATATGGTTGCCTATGGAGAAAGCAGAAGGGAGTGGAGTTAAAGGGGAACTGACTGATCCACCAGTGGGTCACATTATGACCTGGCCCCAGGACCAGTGATGATACTACACAAAGAACTGAGGGCTGCAACTGATGTGCTCTTAAGCACTTAATGTTAAAATTTTTTCTAAGGCCATTAAGACATACAGCAGCATTTCCCAGTGTATATTCTGCAGAATACCAGTCTCATGAGATGAGAGGAGGGAAAATGTATTCCCTTTCAAATAAATATGGATGTTATTATGTTTTTGATCATCTTGGACCTCTTTATATCAAGAACCTATGCTGTCATACTTCATGTGGAAGTTTTTGAAAGAATGTTTGCTGTAAACATCATTCAGAATAGTCTTCATGGGGACACATTTTGGGAATTCTAGGTCCATTTATTGACTCAACAAATGTTTTTGGAACACTTGGTTTTTTGGAGGTTGCTGTTTTCAGTGCCGTGGATGGACAGTCAGAAAACACATGGGGTTCCTGTCCTGTGGAACTTCTATTTTATCAGGGCTGGGAGGGAAGGAAGTGACAGAGATATCATGGGGCCCACTGTTGTATCTACTCAGGAAAGATGAATAAAGTCTGACAATTTTCTTTCCTCTTTTGGGATGACTTCAAAATGCTGACACAAATGCAAATATAATGGAGAAAAAAATGCTGCAGCTAACTTGGATGCTAAGTATCAGGTCAATAAAGAACATAATAAGGGGCTTCTACTGCATCGGCATCCATCTGAGCACAATCAAAAATTAAGGGGCATAATATTTAAAAATAAGAGGAAAATTCTTGAATTTTAAATCACATCCCCATGTTGATAAAATATTTATGAGCTTTCCTTCAATTAATTAGAATAAACTATGTAACACTGCAGGAAACAAATTGAAAATTTAATAAAGTAAGTTCACTTCCAATTTCTTTTGAAGAAAGAAGCTAATTATATTTAGTTCTGTAATTATAACTTTAATTAAAATATAATGCAAAATATTCCATAAAGTGAAAATAGTGCTGAGTAATAAAATGGAGCCTTTAAGACAATTTTCTCCTTAGATGAAAATTTATAATTTAAAATGAAGCCTTTAATGTACTGTTTTCCAAAAATTTCATTCTTTAGGTATAAATTTACCTTCTTATAAAGACTAATTAATGTTTATTTACTGTTTTAGACTTATTTTCCTCTGGTTGCTGTGTGCTCCAGTCACCACACAGTTGTGTTAGTTGTCTCCCTTAAGAGTTTGTTTAGAGTTACATTGCTATCTCCCCCTGCAAGTCACCATTCCAAGCACATCCCTTCTGGGTTTGAACGTGGCTTAAACTTTCAGTGACTTTAAACTTGAAAGCTCAGGTGCTCTTAGAAGTATGTTCACATGTCAATCCCCTTCACCTGGCTGGCACTGAGATGCTTTGATTGCTGTAGGCAGACATCCAGGAGGAAGAAAATTTAGAGACTCTCAAATGAAATTAGGAAGGTTATAAAATGACCTTCTGGTGATGTTTTTAATAATCATTTGCTCTCCGACATTTCTCGGAGGAACAAAGTTGACAAATAGTTTGCCTGGATGTTAGCCTTAAATCCTGAAGTCATGTACAGTGAACTGAGGGGTACAATGGATTGAACTCTCAAGTACTTAATGTTAAATTTTTTGCCAAATGTGGAATAATTTGCCAAGATGAAAGTCATACCCATTTCTAAAGGCCTTTCACACTACTCTTTAATTTGAAAGCTTCTCTGCTTTTACCCAAATCACAGAAGTTTACAGAAAGGAAATGCCAAGCTTGAAAAAATTATACTTTTTTCTACTTGACATCTCTTTATACTTTAGCATTCAAGGAAATATTCACTTGCTTTTCATCTGAATCAATTCAACATGGCTAAAAATATTCATTGAATGCATACTGCATATTACTATACTTGCTGTGTAAAAACATCTCCCTGATTATTTGTTTAAAATCAGATTTTGACACCACCACTGGCCCAACCTGCATATTCAGATCCAGTATTCCTGGTGTGGATCTCAGTAATTTTTGTTCACTTAGCTCTAAAGCTAACTGAATATTTCTAAAAACATTGTCCTGGGTATTTAAAGTTTTTCAGAGTTGATATAAACCTTAATTCAAAGGATGGTACCACTGTAGTTTTTGATATTGTTATATGAAAGAGGGAGCATAAACAATCTTCATTATCTTTTATTTCCACTGAAGAAAAGACTTTTTTTGTGCTCTTTCAGGAACAGAGACAGTGGAGTAGGTAAGGGAAGGGAATTTTTGCTCTTTGGGTATGGAAATAAAGGTCCTGTTGTCCATGATTTAGGTTGCAGTAAATGGGAGGATGGGGTACAAATAAATAAAAAAGAGGTTGACTAGAGTATGCTGGGGTGCAAGCCAACAATGCATTCAGCCTTAGTTTCTAGGTGTTTTTTTAAGGCCCATGGCCTTAGGTGCCCATTGCTAGAACTTCCAACCATAAGCTTGCATTTTAGACCTCCTAAACTTTGCAGAAAGGATTGGTGGCTTTGGGCAGGAACTTTATGGGCTTAATTTTGGTCTCCTTCATTTTGCCCACCTTAGGGTCTGCATATATGGATGTATTAATATTTCCTCATGTTTAATTATGATTGATAAAAATATTTGGAAGAGTAAATTTTGCTCAGTCTGATAAGTTCAATCACAGCAGAAACACATTTATGAAAGGTTCAACATCTCTTCTGCTGCTCCAGTTGACTTTCTTGGAATAATGAATGTGAACAACTTGTACAAATCTTTTCATATCTTTTGTTGTAGGTAGGTTTAGTGTTTTTATACTAAACACAATACTGTTCAGCACTTTTTTAGGTTTTGAAAAGCCTGTACTCCTCTGCAGGGCCTGGCTGCTGTCAGAAAACATAGACGCTAGTCAGGGTGTCCCAAGGGAGACTCACTCGATGGCCGTCACAGCTCCAGCCCCTGAACAGGAAGACTCCAACATCCTACAATACACATAGTAGCCACTGCACCTGAGTCACAATCCAGCCCCCAGAAATAATTTCACAGCCCAAAATGCCAGACTGAGAAAACTTAGAGCAGAGAAACACTAAAGGTTCTGTCCTTGGAAAAAAAGAGAGAGTTTGTTCACATTCTTTGTGGGAAATTCTGCCAGGAGAAAATATATAGCTGTATCTCTTTCATCAGTCCAGGATTTTGCAGTTTATAATGCTCTTATTTAACCCTCACTTGGTGCCCCTGTGACTCAGGGCAAGTTATTCTTCTAGGCCTTGGTTTCCTTCTGAGTTAAATTACCTAATAGTATCTATCTCTCAGGGCTGCTGTCAGGTTCAGTGAGATGGTACACTGTGCTCAGCCCCTGAAAAGTACTCAGCATGCATAGGTAGTTAAACCATTTCTGATTCGGATTTCATTGCTACTCTGAATATTCTAAGTTTAAAGAAATTCAAGTTATGGAAATGGAGGCTTATGTGATTCTTGGAAGCATGAGGAAATAAAGTCCTTTTGAATCATCACAACCTCCATACTTGATTTGGTGGGCTCTGGACATCCACTTCCAGCTGCTATCATTCTCAAGAGCTTAGGCAAGCCCCGCTCCCCTGCAAAGCTGGCCTTGACATGGGAAGGGAGTTTCCAAAACGCATCTCCTACCGCCTCAGTTGCCACTAGATCTAATGCAGGGGCTGCCCAGGAGAGTGCCCTGAAGTGCTCCAAACTGACTTGCTGTGGTGACCCTTGGAGGTAATAAGTAGCTTCTCCTTCAACTTCCCAAATTAGGTACTCATATGTGTACTGGCAGATTCCAACCTGGACCCAATCCAAGAAAGGAATTCTGAAATTTGTAATTCTGATTTCTCCTGTGCAGTGTAGGGGGCACCACAGAAGGCCATGGCAGTAAAGCTGAAGTGACAACAGATAGGGTAGCATACTGATTGTGATTATGATTACTCTGTCATTCTTTGAATAGAATTATCTTCACTTTTTAGATGAGAAAATTGCCATCCAGAGACATGACATGATTCATTAGAAAGTCAAATTTGTGGCAGACGTAGACTTCAAGTTCAATACTACCTCCACTGGACAGTAGTCCCAAGATGGGAATCATTAAAGGCAGTGAAAGACCTATTTTCCAAAATACATTTTTTCCAGAAGTCTAATTTTTAAAATCATTTATTTGGGTTAAAATATTGAATTCTTCTCTTAAAATAGCAGTAAAATTATAGAGACGTCTAGCTATAAAGACTGTCTTGATTATTGACTTAAAAATAATCAAATTAGGGTATCATGTGAAGAGATCCATTCTTTTTGGGTGGTTTCCCTGTAAAGCAATGTGAGGGAAAGAGAGTGGATTTAGAGTTTGACCTGGGGTTTATGATTTGCTTTCTAAATGATCTTGGACAAGTTATTAGTTTTGCCTATCTCTGATAGCCTCAAAAATAGCATGGTGATATCTTCCTCTGATATTTGATATAAAGATGAAGTAGTATAAAATCCAGAGAGCTTAGAGAAGTACTTCTTATTTCTTTCTACGTTTGTACTGAAAATATTTGAGATGTATCCCTCAGAGTCTAACCTGTTATAAGATTTAGTGAGACCCTGACTCATAACAAAAAATAAAAAGGGCTGGGGATATAGCTCAGTGTGAAATCCCTGGGTTCAATCCCAAGTACCAGAAAAAAGAGTGATAGGGTAGAAAGTGGGAATATAAGAAGCTGTTTTGAAAGGATTAGTCCACACTATCAAAGTAGATATTTGATCAGAGACCTAATGCATTAAATTATTTCCATAAATACATATTATAAAATTTATTATGTGTCAGACTCTGTTCTAGGAACTGGATGTAAAGTAGTTAGCAAAATCAATCATTGCTGCCAATTCGTAGGGAGGGGATATGGATAAACAAATCTATGAGTAGAAAGTTGCATGGAAAGAGTGTATTTGTGGTTTTGGGAAAAGCCAAAGATAGAAATCTAAGTTTGGAGTTGAAAGCATGTGGATGGTTTTTTCTCATGAATCTCAATGATATATCATCAAGGAAGTGACAGGGCTGATGAGAGGTCCTAGATGAAATTCTGAGGGTGTGCAATGTTTACAGATAGAGCAGATAAAGGGGAAGGAATGGAGCTGATAATAACGAGGGAGATGGTGAAGGGATGGAGGTTCCCCAAACAGAAAGGTATATTTGATGTCAAATGCTGTGAATAACTTAAGTGAGATGAAGCCTAAATCTTTCAGATTTAGCTTCATTAAGTCATTGGTGACTTTGGCACAAGCAGTTTTGATGTGGTAGTGTGGATGTAAACTTGTTTGAAGTAGGATTAGGACAGATTCTGAGAAAAGGAATTATACTCTTTGAGAATTTTGTCCCTCCTGTGAAGAGGAAAAGAAACTGGAGAGCTAAGGGGTGTGCGGTGGGAGAACTCTGATCAATAGGGCAGACTGTCCCATCCATATTGCAAAAGTGCGTCAGAATCGCCTGGTTGGTGGTATGGGGTGTGGGGTGTCTTTGTTAAAATCAGACAGCTCTACTCACTTCTAGTTTCTGGTTCAATAAGTCAGTAGTGGGGCTTGAGAGTCTGCATTTCTATCGGAATTTCAGGCCATGCAGATGCTGCTGGACCAGCAAATGATCATTGGGTACCACTGCTCTTGGACATGGTTGTCCTCGCTGGTACTTCTATCTAAAGTAGCACCCTGCTCTTCCATCCCTTTCATCCACTCTCTCATTATGTGAATCTGCCTATTATTGAAATCATCATTGGTACTGATTTGTAGAAGAGGAGATCTATTTTTTCAGCATTGTTCTGTATATGTGTAGGACAGGGCTTAGCACACCGTTGAAACTGTAAGAAAGAAACAAAATAAAAGAATGAACAAAAGAAGGAAAGAGAAAAAGAAAGAAAGAAATTATAATAATAAGTATTGGTCTGTATAAGCTCTGATATGCTTAATGTCTCTTTGTGACTGTTTATAAATTTTTTAAAAAGTCACACTTCACCAAGGGGCAAGTCAAAATAGTAAGATTTAAATCAACCTAGCAGATACATCGAGGGATCTGAGTGGCTTATTCATATTTCAAAATTCATGGCAACCAACCCAGAGATTCTCTAATGTGGCTCTTATGTGTTGTTTCAAATATGATTACATAACTTTAAAAAAAAAAAGGTTGCTTAGAAAGGCATGAATTATTTTATCATTAATTATTTATATTTAGGCTCCCAGCTGTCACCATTTTTGAAACCTCCCCAGTTGAAGAAATGTCAGCAAAAGGAAGCTTTGGTCTTCATCACACTAATTAACCTATAAGCAAACCGATTTGTAACAGGCCTCCTATGCTCACTGAGGCTTCACAGGAGTATTTAAGTTCCACTCAGTTGGAAGAATTTACCTATCAATCCAAGTTCCCCAAAAAACAGGGCCACCAGGTTCCTGGTGCAGTTTTGTTCAGGAGTGTTAAATGAAAACATCTCTGTTGGATATTCATCATTTGGCAATGACCATTTCATCACTCAGAAAACATGAATAAAAGATATTACTCGTAGTCATTAGCAACTCAGGAAAAGAGAAAAATTGGACATTTAAGAACATTTTACTTTTTTGTCATTTCAGACCAAATGACACTATTAAATGATGGCTAGTCAAATGGGCAGAATCTATTAATATCTTGAAAATAAGTGTGAAGGGATGCCCAAAACAAAAGGAATCTTAAACTCACATTTGTCAGGCCTGTCACATCATTGCTACTGGTAATAAAAACACTTTTGTTTTATGTTGCACTGTCTACAGAAAATAATTTTTTTGTATCAAAGAAGTGATATTGCAACCTTCACTGAATTTTTAAAATATAAAATAGCCTAAAAAATTGAAAATTGATGTTCATTATTTTAGGGCTCATTTAAATCCTGATGCATTTATAGACATCTTCCTGGTTTCTTCTTATAAAGTTCCAAAGTTCAATAGAAATTTGATTTTCAGAAGCATTTCCTTACATATATTTCAGATTTTATTGGGTCATCAGAACTAAATGTTCAGGTTTTAATGATGATTATTATACACAGCTAATTTATTGTTGCATTTATTTTTTTCTGATCACTCAGCTGCTGGTCTTATTGTATTGTTGTGATCAAAGAAACAGAGAATTGTCATTTTTCAAGTTCAATAAGATTTAATGAGAACACAAAATTTCACGTTTTTCTTCTTTTATTTCCCCCTCAAGTTCTCTGAAGCACTGGTCCATGGAGAGAAAACTCAGTCTAGGAGGTAAAAGAGAAACTAAGACACTAAGGTGTGGTTAGATTTCCACGTATGATTGCCACATTCATATGTACTTTGATTGTTACATGACACCATTCAAAAGTGAAACATCATCCTCTATGATCACTACATGCGGTTTCCCTCACAGATAAATTAAAAACAAAATGAATCCAAAGTAACAGCTCTTTAAGTTAGAGTTATGAAACATTTCTCAAGAAGTAAACATGTATTGATACCTCCCCCATTTGATGGACAGCTAAGATAGCAATTGAATTCTTGAGACTATTGGGAATTTGCACTATAACTACATTGAGCCACAAGAGGTTTTAATTTTACCCCTTGTGTTCCGATAGAGCAAAGGCAAGGAGGTATAATATGACTTAAGGTTTTTTAGGTGGCTAGGAATCTGCACCTCTGTCCATGATTGGGCCATCACTCAAGCTAGGACCATATTATACAAAGCATGACACACCTATCAGTGGTTAAAGGCAAGCTGATTTAAAGAGATACATGAAGCAATGCATTTTATTTTAGTGGTTAGGGATTCATTTTTTTAATGTACTCAAATATTGCCAGAACCAATTTTGTGGATAAGATTTCTAGGAGAGGGGCAGAGAGAGACAGAGAGAAAGAGAGAGAGAGAGAGAGAGAAAGAAACTCTCCAAAGCCATGCCCTTGGTAATCTAGCTTCTCCAACTAGGTTCTACCTCCTAATAGCACGTTCAATTTTATGAATCAGCAATGGATTGATCCACAGTTGAGTAGAGTGACTTCATGATCCAATCACCTTCCAAAAGCCCCATCTCTGAACACATTCAACTTTGGGGGTACATGTTAGATTTAAAGAATAATATTTTACCTCTGGCTCCCAAAAGGCTCATGTTTATATCATACAAAATGCATTTAGTCCATCTCTAAAGTCACCAAAGTCTCAAAGTTCCAGCATTGTTTAAAAGTCCAAGTCCAAATTCTCCAAGTGTTCAGCAAACTCTTAGCTATGAGCCCCTACAAAAAATCAAAAAGAAAGTTAAATACTTCAACATACAATGGCACAGGGGAAACATTCTATTGCAAAAGGTAAGAATAGGGGAATAGAAAAGAAGCAGACCCAAGCAAGACCAAAAACCAGCAATGCAAACATTAAATCCTGTAGCTCCATGTCTAATACCCAGGGCAAGTGATGATGGAATATGAACTCCAAAGGAACCCTATGGCCTTGTTTGTTGCCTTCCACATGGCCTTTTTGTGGGGGTGGCTCTCTTCTCTGCCTATGGCTTTCCTTGGCAGATAGCCCACACTTCTGGTATCTTCAACTTCCTAGGTCTCCATTTTACCTGCAGATTCAGTCTCAGAGTTTCTCAAATTGTCCTCTCAAGGGTTACTGTGACCTTGTCACACATTTTTGCTTGACCTCTGAGGCCTTCCTTTGAAATCTGGGTGGAAGCCTCCATAAGCCCATATTTTCTACAGTCTGCATACTTGAAAAACCAGTACCACACGTGTAATGGCAAGGTCTACCATGGGCCCAAGTAGTAGTTAGACCCCAGTGGACTATGGCTTCAGTGGCCTTTCATGTCTGGATAGCTGAACTCCTGAAATTGGTGATATAATTCCCTAGGCAGCCCTGATCCTGTGATGGGTGGGAAGGGGCCAATTCCTGAGATGCCCTCAAGGCATATTTCCTATTGTCCCAATGCAAAGTACTTGGCTTCTTTATAATGGAACCAATGTATCTTGCAACCACACTCCCCTTGGCTCCAACTTTCCATGGCCACACAAATAACTGCAGAGAAATGTTTACAGCAGCTTTATTTTTGTTGTGCAAACTTTGAAGCAACCTATAAGCCCTTCAGGAGGTGATTGGATAAATAAACTATAGAGCTAAAAAGATGTGAGCTATCAAACCATGAAAAGACATGGAGGAAACTTAACTGCATATTACTAAGTAAGAGAAGCCAATATGAAAACCTACACATTTATGATTCCAAGTCTATCACTTTTGAAAAAGGCACACAGTGGAGATAGTAAATAATTGCCAGAGGTTAGGTGGGAGAGAAGGATAAATAGTCAGAGTATGGATAGAGCAGCAAAACTATTTTGTGTGATACTTTAATAGTACATGTCTTTATACATTTGTCTAAACCCACAGAATGTACAATACCAAGAGTGATCCCTAGCGTAAACTATGGACTTTGGGTGATAATGATGTGTCAATGTAGGTTAATTGATTGTAATGATGAATAACTTTGTTGCAGTTGTGGATAGCAGGGGGTTCTGAGAATATGTTAAGATAGAGGTGATTTTCTATTACCATTTTCTTTTTTTGGTACCGAGGATCGAACTCTGGACCTTGCACTTGAAAGGCAGGCACCGGAACCGCTAAGCTAAATCCTCGGCCCTATTACCATTTTTTTTAATCCAAAGATTATCACCTCCTTCTTTTACTTTTTCTTTAGTATTTACTTGTTGAATTAATGGAAGTTTTCCTAGGTTTTCAAATTTTGCTATTTGCATTCTCACGATATGATATGAGTTCCTCTTTCATATTTTGAAGGGATAGGAGATGTTTTTAAAATTAGAGAGTTCATTAGATTCAGTTTTGCTTTGTTGTTAGTAAGAATTCTTTGTAGGTAGTATATCCATCAAGAATCCATTACAGGGCCTGGGATGTAGCTCAGTGGCACAGAGCCTGCCAGGTAAGTATGAGGTCCTGAGTCAATCCCCGGTATATAAAAAAAAAAAATCCATTGCAAACTGGCTTTTCCTGACCTTTTTTGAGTTAATGACAGTTTATGCATATCAAAGTCATCATTTTATCAGTTGTTACAAAATGACGACACCCTATTCTATCATTCCTTTTCTAAATTTCATCCCTAAATTCCTTTGCATTTATTCACTGAACTGCGAAAAGTGAAGTTCTCCCTCATCAGCTATTACTAAGAAAGAAAAAGAGCTTATGTAACCAAGATAGAATACATCTTTTGAATTTTCCTTCTTATTATCTAGTTTTCAAAATAATATGGCTGCTTCCCTCACCAAAGTGATCAATAATGTAGAAGGGTCACAATCCAATTCTTGCCAGCAAAGATGGTGTCACTGACTTGTTTGTATCAATTATCAGTTGTAGTATGATAATGTACTGTTGGTTCTTATGTATATTTTCTATTTAATCAAAATAAAAAGGTGTCCTTTTTACTATTGCAGAACCATTAATAAAGTGATCTATATTTCTTAATTTGATAGATATGGAGCCCTCCATTCTCAAGAGACTGTCACGTAACATACGTGAGTGAAAGGGGCTGGTGAAGACTGTAGCCAGTGGAAGGACTCAGCTTCTGCGTGTGTGACAGCAGTTACAGAGATTTGGTTACTATCACTCTGTAGGAAGTAGTGTGGCAAATGAGGGAGTATGGTCAGATATTCAAAAGAACTGGTAATCTGAATTTTTATGTGCTACCTCCTGACTTTAAAAGTTGTTAAATAATGTGAAATTTTAAAATACCACTGCATAAGTCAAACAAAACACATCTGCAAATATAACCATTTATGATCTGCCAGTGCATTATTTCTGTCATAGGTAATTTAATGCATTGCTATTAATTTTACTGCCTTCTGTCATTTCCTTTTGGAAGTTGGTGAGACGCATGCTCTCCTCATGAGGCTCTATTCTCCTTCTTACTTCTAGATTGTAACCAATACCTTAGGAAGACCTGATCAGACCAAATGCTTCACTTTACTGATAGGCTACTGGACTCACAGAGGGCAAGTGTGTTGCATAAAGTCAACTGGCATTTTGGGTAGTCTATACCTTAATCAGGTCTGATGTCAGTGCAGTGGACCTTCCATGGTGTATCACAGCCTCTTATCAGCAAAGTACCAGTCCCGCACCATCATGCTTCTGAATACTTTTCTACTCTATAGGCCTCTACTTTCCAAGATTTTGGCTTTCTGCATGTGTCCTATTGCTTGAAAGCAGAGAGGAAGAAGGGAACTAACATTGATCCAGCTTCCTGCAGTTGGACCTTGTCCTATACACTTTAATAATTAATCATCACATAAAATCCCCAAGATATGAATTTTTTCTCTTTTTGAATAAATGAAAAAAACAAGGGGGAGGCTCAGACATATCTCACTTTCTCTGGGGAATACAGGTACTGAGTAAGAGAACTGGCAAGGTCTGTGTGATCCTGAAAGCCTATATTCTTTCTGTGACTTCATGCCACCTCTCATCTCCAAGCTCCCAATGATACCCAATGTCATTTTCTTAATTTATGCAGCATTGTAACCTCAGCCAGATGGCTCAAGCAGCATTGCTGATTTCCTAGAGGACAGCCAAGGACCGCAAACAGCATGTTGTCTTGAAGTTTTCTCTCCTAGCATTGCTTCTGCTCTTCCTCCTCCTTTTCAAATTGCTTTTCTGGAACTCATTTACTAGCCAGGACAAGTGCATTATCTAAGTTAGGGTCCTGTCAGGAAACAGGTCAAATGCTCAAATGAAATTACTGAGTTAAATTTTACAAGATAAACATTACATAGGTATGGCAGTGTTAAGAGAAATCAGCAAAGAATGGTGAAGTACCCTATAGCTAGCAATAGCAGGGAGTAGCTACTGCTGCTCAACAACTGCTGTGGCCTTGGAAGAAGAATACAGCCACTGCTGCCTCAGATCATGGCAGGGAAGCAGCTGGGGAATAAATGATGTCTTCTACATCTATTACAAACAAACAAAAATACAACAAAAATGTAGTGAGTGGAATTTGGAGACACAGAAAGAACAGCCCAGTTATTCCCCAGCTTTTCTACACACTGCTACTACCACCTGTGCAGGCATGGACCCTGATGTGAAGGGCACCTCTGTTAGGGAAGATCAGATACCTCACTCTCATTCCCAGCACCACTGCTGTCTCCCTGGCTGAATCCCAGCCAGCAGGCATCCAAGCACATCTTCAGCTCTGCACTGGCAGACGTCAATGTCTCCACCATCTGGGTCAGGCAACTGGCATTTTCAAGTTCATGCTATAAGTTCCTGAATACAAAAGCCATCATTTTTTGCAAGCACAGCTGCACTGTGAACATCTGTACATTCCTGCTCTTCCCGGAGACCTAGAGTGTGCTTTAAATCCTTTTTATTTTTGCCCTGCTCTTTTTCTTTTTTTTTCCTGCTCTTTTTCTTCAACCCTTAGATATATACTTTTTTTCTGCAGTCCCAGAGTGCCAACCAATTACATTATTTTCATTTTATGAATATGCATATAGAAACCCAATATATTTTTGAAAGAAATTGCAAATTTGATGTGCAGGAAATATGATGCTATTTCTGCTAATGGGTAGAAGCATCACTGATGTATACCAAGAACCAGCCAGCTAGTTTTGTGCTCTCAGAGAGTATTTTGGTTCTACGGGAAGCAAAACTTCATTATCAGTGTATTACTGATGCTTGGACAAATAGCTTTTCACCTTCCAAACAATCAAAAAAAAAAAAAAAAAAAAGGTTTTGGTGTTGTTTTACGGTGCTGAGGATCTAACCAAGGCTGTACTAAGCACATTCTCTCAGAAGGTGGATTTTTGACCTTTTTAATACTTAGAGATGATGCATAACCTTTTTTTCCCCCCACAACGCATACCTGAAATACTTTGCTTCAGAAATCCTACTGTCTTTCCTAGTGACCACATTAGAATTAACATTTCCTTTCCCATGTTAGGTCTTCTCTCATGTTATCAGCACAAATGTTACAAGTCAACTTTTGGGTTTCTCATAGTGGCTTTTCCCCTCAGTTTATTTGATTGACATTGTACAGCATCACACAAAGAGTATATATACAGTGTGTCTTCCTCATTGGGAGTACAAATGGGAACTAATAAAAACAACAAAAGGATCAGTATCTTCGCCATGTTATCAGTATAAAAATTAAATGCTTATGCCACTTGAAATTTCTGGCAAATTAAGGTAATGTTAGACCAATATTAAGTTGGTTTACATGCTATATATTCTACTACAAATGTTGATTGGATTCTATTGGTTGATGGTATTGTTGAGATCTTTTGTACATTTTCTAATTTTTGTCTAATTGTTCTGTTGAGAGAAAGGTATTGGAATCTATAGTTATAATTGTGGCTTTATCAGTTTTTATTTTGTTTACATATTTTGTAGCTCTGTTATTTTGTACATACACATTTGGGATTGCTAGTCCTCTTATTGGATTTACATTTTGTTATTATGTAATGTCCCTCTATGTTTTTGGTCATTTTCTCTGCAGTCTACTTTATTATTAATATTATTAATATATCCACTTCTATATGCATTTTGTTAATGTTTTGAAGATAAGTTTTTTAAATGATGTAATCATTTTGTCAGTTAATGATATATAGGCACTTGACCTCATTTATGCTGCTTTAACCTCTTCCATTTATAATATAATTTTCTAAATTTCTCCTCTACATACTTGTAAAACTATTGTATCAGTGTTACAATTCTTACTTCAACCATTAAATATAATTTAGGAAACTCAGCAGGAAATTTGGGAAAGCCTGTTGTATTTATCTCTATTTTTACTTGGTGTATTTCCCCCTCCTTTTTGAAACTCTGGCTTTCCTTAATTTTCTAGTTCTTTTCTGTTTAGAGCTTCTTTTAGCCATTCTTGAGGAATAGCTTCTCTCTTTCTAAGTTTTTACTTTTTCTTCATTTGAGAGTATCTTAATTTCTTCTTCATTTCTGAGAGAGATTTTCAGTGATTATATGGACAGAGCTTTTCTTTCATCACTTGAAAAGTGCTGTGCCAATTCCTCCTGACTTCCATGGTTTCTGACAAGAAATCTGCAGTCCTTCAGATTACTTTCCTCTTACAGATAATGTATTTTATCTTTAGTAGATTAAAGGTTTATTTTTCTTTAATTTTGACATGTTTTGTTACTATGTGTTCTGGGTTGTAAAAAATTTTTAGTTTATCCTATTTAAGGTTTGTGTAGCTTCTTGAATCTATAAGCTTTCACCTCTTGGTAAATTGAGCAAGTTTTTAGGTATTAGTTATTTGAATATTTATGCTTGTATTTTTCTTCATCTCATTCCAATGAAATGAATGTTAGATTATTTTTATAGTTACAGAAGTCCATGGGGATTATTCATTTGGTTGAATTTTTAGTTTATTTCTTTCTTTTGTTTAGAATAGATAATTTGCACTGTTTTATCTTTATTGATTACTTCCTCCCCCTCTTCATTTTTATATTGAGCTCATCCATTGAGTTTTTACTGTATTATATTTTTTCTTTTTTTTTTTTCTGGTACAGGGGTATCAGACTCAGGACCTTGCCCTTGTGAGGCAAGTCTGGTGGCACTGAGCTAAATCCCTAGCCCTATATTTTCAAGTTCTAAAATTTTAGGTTTTTTATGTCTTTGATTGTTTTGCTGAGACTTCTATTTCTTTTCATTTGTTCTAAGCATGCTTATAAGTGCTTGCTGAAGCATTTGTATTATGGTCCTTTGAATTTTTTGCCACATAAATCTGATTGCTTTGTCATCTTGATATTGGCATCTGTTATTTTTTTTCATTCATTTTGAAATCCTTCTGAGTTTGGGCTAGTGAGTGAATGTGTTCTGTTTGAAATCTGAGCAATGTTGTTTATTTTATGAGCCAGAATCTTGATCCTTCTGTTTTAGCTTGGTTTTTCTAGCACTATTCCACAGACAAATGAAGGGACATAGAACTGAGAACTCAGCGTTTCCCACTCAGCCTCTATTGATACCTATGTGTGTCTTGATGGATGTGAGAAGAAATTTTGGCTCCCCACGTGGTACTCATTGTAGTGAGGATGACCTTATTAATGCTAGGTGACAGAGATCATCATGGTCCTCCACTAGGTCTCCCTGGACATCATCCCCGTGGTGAGATAGGGAGGCACCTCATTGCTTCTGGATGGACGGGGATGTCCAGGCTCCTTACGTGGAATTCTGTGAGGTCCTCCACTGATGCTCCTCTTTATAGCATCAAAAGGCTGAAGGTTTAGTGTCTGCTTGATTTTTGATAGTATAAATGGGTTGGAGCCACTGTTCTTTTCCTACAGTATTAAGGATAGTCTAAATGTCTTTGGGCTTATTATATTCCTTTTGTTCTGCTACTTTGACTACAGAGAGAGAAGAATTTGGGGGAATGACATATTTAATCTGTTTTCATTGGCATTTTTGAATTGTTAAATTCTCCAATTTCAAGTCTGGTATAGATGAGGCAAAAAGAACACTCACAGTACATATTACTGGTCAGTTTTCAAGTTCCTAGATTCTACCTAGTCAATTTGCCTTTTTCTTTTTACTGTTCATGATGAATATATATATGCATATATTCATTTCATGATTTTACGTGTAAGAACATATTTACTGTATTTTTCTAGAAGTAGAAGTAGCTTAGTTCTTTTAAAGAATATTTCAAATAATATTGCTATGAATAATCTCTTATTACTGATGTACAAGGGTTTTACTAGGTCTGTGATATCTAATACAGAGCCACTAACTTATGTGAATATTTAAATTAAAATGAAAAAGAATTTAAATAACTCTATTCATGTCCTTTGTCACATTAGTCACATTCTGGGTGCTCAATAGCTACATGTCAAAAGTGGCTACCATGTTGCAAAACCAGGTTGTATAACATTTTCAGCAGCAGCAGCAACAGCACTAGACAGCACTTCTCTAGAATGTGTATCTAGGAGCAGATTTCCTGGGCTAAAGTGTATGAGCTTTATTACATTTATTAGACAATGCTAAGGTGTTTTCCAAGTAGTTATATTGACTTACATTTCCATTAGTAATAGGTAAGAATTATTACAGTTCTACATTTGTGTTGAGACTAGGTAGTATAAGACCTTTAAAATTTTTGCCATATAGATGGGTATGAAAATGATGAAGTATCATTTTCTTATTTGCTAAAGATAATGGATATCTCTTTATATGTTTGCTGGCCATTATGTAAGAGGTTTTTCATGTCCTTTGTCTATTTTTTAATCGGGATGTTTGTCCTTTTCTTGTTAATTCATAGGAATTTGAAAGATATATTTAATCCTAGTCATTTGCCAATTATATGCACTTCAAATGTCTTCTCCACTTTGTGGTTGTCACTTTCTCTATTGTATTTGTTCATCAGAATACAATAGGCCCTGTCCTACAAACAAAGCTCACATTTCTGTGAAGTAACAAAGTTTGCTGTTTGTAGCTATGCCTTGGAAAATTTATGGCCTTCAACATTGCTTTGGTAAGAAAAGTGAGCTAGACAACTTTACAGGTTGTTTTTAGGTGCTAAATCTGGAACTGGCCTATATTACTACTATCTAAGTCACATCTGGTAACGACTCCCCCCCCAAACCCCCCTGTCTAATACAAGGAAGACTGAGAAATACAGAGGAGTACAGGGATATTTGGGAAGACCCATACTTTCTGCTACATAAAATCATTTAATGAACAGAGGCTTCTAATTTTAATGTAATTGAATTTAACTCTTTTTTAAATTTCTTTAGTTTTTATATCTGTTATTTTAAAAGACATCCTTTCTTGATCCATAGTCAACTACATAAATAAATATGTGATTCCTTGAATGCAATAATGATATTTTTCTACATTGTTTCTAAAGTTCCTTTACCTTTGTTGTTTACATCTAGGTCTTTAATTCATATAGGATTTTTGTGTGTAAATTGGGGCTTCAATTTCATTGTTTTAGCTCTCTTTATAGAAAAAGCCACATTTCCCAGTAATTTTCCAATCAAACTTCCATATATGTGCGGGTATGTTTCTGGGTTCCAGATACTGTTAAATCACTCCATTCACCTATCCTGGATCTATATCATCACATCTTAGATCTTAAGTTTTTATAGTAACTCTTGTTATCTGGCAAAGTAAAATATCTTGCTATGTGCTTCCTGTTTTGTCTATTCTTGGTCTCTGCCCTGTTATTTACATCTCACAGTCTTCATGTCAAGTTTCAAAGCAACACCTGTGGGGGAGATTGAATATGTAGATAAATTTGGGAAGAAGTAATATCTTTACAATATTGAGTCTTCTTATTAATAAAAGTTTTATGGATCTTTGTTGTTAAGTTCTTTATATATCCTTGGTTAAAGTGATTTTTTAGGGTTATTACAGATGATATCTTTTGAGAAAGTATATATTTTAACTGTTTATCAGATGCAAATTTTACCTTCTCCTTGTTTCCTTCCCACCTTTCTTTCTTCCTTCCCTGTCTCTCTCCTTCCCCTTCCCTCCCCTCCCCTTCCCTTATCTTCCCTTCCCTTCCCTCCTTTCCCTTCCTTTCCCTTCTCTCCTCTCCTTTTCCTCCTTCCTTCCTTTCTCCTTCCTCTTCCTCCTCCTTTTCCTTCTCCTCTTCCTCCTCCTCTCCCATGTCCTCCTCCATCTTGTTCTTCTTGTTCTTGTTATCTCTCTGTCTCTGTCTATGTCTTTCCTTACTTTTTTTTTTCTTTTGGGTTCTCTTTTCTTCCTTCTTAATTTTAGATATTTTCCCCTTATTTCCACCCAAAAGTAAGATCTAGTGACCTAATTTTATTTTTTATTTCTAAGAGGTCCAATTTGATTTTTATCTCATTATAGGTATAAGTTTTTAGGCCCCAGGTATGTACATAGAATCTTTATTCAACCTAGCACTCTTAAAGATTTTTTTGTGTGTGTGTATTCACTCCCTCCATAGACGTGAAAATCAAAATCCAAATTTTGGGGTCAGAAGATGCCCTCAGGGTAAGAGTGAATTTTGGAGTTTGCTTACCTGATTAGGGTCTTGTTTCTCTTAACTTTAGCCCTTTACACATTTTTTATCATATTGCTAATTTATTGACACATTAAAGTGGATTTTTATAATTATATTTATTTTTATTTACTTTTAATCAAGAGAGTCAATTAGGTTAGTTTGCCATGCTACCTGAACCTGAGATATATGTATTAATAAATCTTCATTTATTACATCTTCAAAACATAATATTTAAAATTATTCCCTTAAATACCTCTACAGTTATTTTTAAAGGCAGAACTTAAATGACTTATTTCAACTGAATCACAAATCTTGGTAGCAAAATTATTATAATTCAACCTTCTTGACACTTGCTTCATTTTTCTTTTTCATTTGGCTGTTAAGTCAATAAAACATTGTAAGACTTGTGGTCAGCAATATTATCTATCCTTCTTATTAGATAAACTGATACTTATAAAAAAATACACTCATTCTCCTAACCCTATGGCCTTTATATTCTGTATCTCCCAAAGTCAAGTTGTCTCTCATATAAACTTCCCTTCCTTTCTTGCCAATTAATCAACAAGTAGCTACTGAGTCTGTCAAATACATATTGTGTTAATGAAAAACTCCTTTTCCTAGCTTGGGGTGTGAAGTCAGATTTTCTGTAGTGAGGAGCTTCTAACACTTCTATGAGTACCCTAATTCTCCCATTCTTTCACGTTCTCTACAGGTATTTTTCAGAGCCACTGAAGGACACAGTGAGTTTCTTTTTGAGATTTCTCTTTTAAGGATAATCAAGCCCTCCAAGAGGCTGTGCCAAAGGAATTAATAAAAACTGAACATCAACAGTTTATTTGATGCTTTATCACAATTAACAAGAAAATACTTAAACCCATTTGTAAACCTCTTCGTTGACACCAAAACATTGGCCCATAAGACATTATGCATGGTATATTTTTTCACCATAAAGGGTCTATTACAAAACTTGTTCTGTAATTTCAAAAATTTAGATGAATATTTCTCATAAATTAATATTTACCAAGATCATTAAAATCTTTCTATTTTGGGTGGTTGAAAGTTTTAATTGGTATAATTTCTCTTCATTAAAAAATTTGTATGTTTTTATACAAGTGATCCTTGTTTGTTTTGGAAAAAATAATAAAATAGAGATAAGGATAAAATAAAAGTATGTTATTTAATTACCTAGAAATAAACACTGTTCACATTTACAAAAATGTTTTATTGTCAAATAATTTCAAAATTATAGAAAGGTTGTAAGAATGATACAAAGAACTCCCATATACCCTTCACTCAGATTCTATATGTGGATATTCTATATTCTACATGTATATATTCTGTATGCACATCTGTTCTTTATAGATACATATATACACATATATGCATCTATGTGAATATGTATACATACTAATATTTGTTTCTGAATAGTTTGAAAATTTGTGTCTATTATAATCCTATAATCAGGAGTACTTCAGAGTTTGCTTCTAAAGTATAAGGACCTCTCATAACTAACCAATATTTAGTGATTAAATTTGGGAAATCAAGGATTGATACAATACTCTTGATTAACATACAGTTCATATTCAAATTTTATCAATTGTTTTAATAACTTTCTTTATATTCAATTTTTCCCAATCCTGGATCAATCACCAATTATGTGCAATTGTTTCGCTGGTTTTTTTCAACGCAGAACTTTTTCTCAGTCTTTATCTTTTATAACATTGGAATTTATGTGTGCAATAGGCTAGTTGTTTTTAGATTCCATCCCAATTTTTCTCATATTTCTAAATTTCAAAAAGGCTTTGAGAGGGTTGTAAAACTCACTGTCAGCCCTGCCTTCTCATTTTCTCAAGAGCCTAATTTATTCTGACTTTTGTCCCTGTCATTCTTCCGAGACTGCATTTATTCAAGTTACCAGTTATCATCTTGTCACAAAATTTAGTGGACAAGTCCCAGTCCTCCTCTTATTCTACCCCTCCCAGGATTTGACAAAGTTTATCTGTTGCCTTTTTGAAAGTAGTATACTTTGTCACTGGACTTCCCTCCTGTGACACACTCCTTTACCTTTCTTCCTCAGAGATCTCTGCATTTCCAGAAACTTAGCTTAACTTTCCTCATCTTCTTATCCCTCCCCTATAATGTTGCACCACCAAACTCTATCCTCATATCCCTTTGATATCCACATTCATTTAAAAATTGATTTAAATACCATTTATATGTGATCCCAAATCTAAATGCATCCTACACTTCACTCCTGAACTCTAGATCACGTATCCAACTGTCTGCTTCCTATGTGGAGGTCCAATAGTTCTCTCACATTTACCATGTCCACTATCAAACTATAATTATTTATATAAAACCTGTCAGTTGCCTCTTGTTGGGGACCAGGTTATGTGAGGAATTATTACAGTTCTGAAGCTAATGTGATTGGCTCGTGAAACTGAAAAACATACGAAAAACTGTGTTTTTTCTCACTGTATGGAGAATGCTCCTAATCACAGTACTCCCATGCCAAGATAACATCTGCTGAGGACAACATAAGGAATGCCAGTTTTTTATTAACTTTGCAAGCATCCGGATATAGGGAAGAACCTGTTTCTTTTCACACACTCCCCTTGTAAAAGTTTAATCTGTTCTTTATTTTTCAAATTATCATTTCAACTGTATTTTCCCATGAATGGCTCATGATGTCCTCCCCATATGCTTCTTATTGGCTAATAACAGTGGCTCAACTGTGGAAATTGTTGAGTCTGTCCACTAGAAGCAGACTTCCCCAGTTCCCTTGCATCTCGACTATTGTCTCTTTTTCTCTTTATTCATCATTGTTCCCCCTCATAGGTATCCAAGGGTTTGAACAGCCCCTGGAAGCCTTTCTCTATTCAGAATAAAAATATAACTCTTTTATAATGCATTAAATAAATGACTTCATACTAATATAGTGTAATATATGTAATAATTTCACACCATTCTTTCTTTGACCTCATCCAGTACCACATCTCCTTTTACATACTCTACCCTTCTACACTGAGAACATTTGTATTCCAATACTTTGTACTTTCTATTCTCTGACTAGAATTTTCTTTCTGTAGATGACTATGTGGCTTATTCTCTTACCTCATTTAGGATTCTGGAGGAAAATAACCCCTCATTAGACTTATTTCCTAACCACCCTGTTTAATATAGAAATGTTCCCCACATCATCAGTCTTATCATTATTTATTCTTTCTTTCTTTCTTTCTTTCTTTCTTTCTTTCTTTCTTTCTTTCTTTCTTTTGACAAGGTCTTGCTATGTAGTTCAGGGTGGGCTTGAAGTCAGTATGTAGCCTAGGCTGGACTCAATCTCACCATGATCCCCCTGCCTCAGCCTCTTGAGTGCTGGGATTACCAGTGTGCACCACTATGCTCAGCTTTGTTTTATTTTTCTTTGTTGCACTTCTTATCTTACAGATAAGAATTATCTGTAAAGTACTTACCCCTCCGCTAGAATGTAAACTTCGTGCTCATAGAAATTTTACCTAGTTTAATCTTATATATACAGATCTTAGAATAATTCCTGGCTCATAGTAAGGCAGTCAGTAAATATTTGTGTGGTGAATGAATTAATCTTTTCTGATCTTTTTCATAATAGAAATGACAAAATGTTTGAATAATGTTTTCTCTGTGGCTTTGGAAGTTTCTTTCTTACTTAGCAATGTGCCATGAAAATTTTTCTACATGTCAAAAATAGATATAAATAATATTTAATAGTTGCAAAATATTCCATCATGTAGAGGTATTGTAATGATTCATTCAAGCTTAGTTGATGGACAGTTGGATTCTTTTCTTTTCCTTTTTTGCTGTTTGAAACAACGCTGTAATAAATAACATTAAATTGAAGTCTTTTGTAATCTAGTTTTTCAAACAATTGTGAAGTGTCTGGTTTGTGCAATTTGCTGGCCTGAGTAATGGGTGGGTAAAGCAGAGACAAATGGGACATGTTTTTTGAATTGAGGGAGCTAATGACCTACCCAAGGAAACAGAGGCTGTTAAATAAAGAAGAATTATGAGTACTGCAAGGACTGGTAGAGAGGTACAATTTACTAGAATAATTCAGGGATAGGAACTACCAGGAAATAAATGAAGATACAGCAAAACTTTCTGGAAGGCTTACATATTTGAATTTGCACCAACAAAAATTTTGCCTATCAAAAAGTCTTCAGTGCCCAAAAAGTACTATATCCAGAGAATTTGCAAAAAATATTCTTGGCTAAGTTTTCCCTGTACTTTGATGGGAAAAGAAAGTGGGTGAGTGGTAAGGCCAGAAAGGTAGATTGAGGCAAAAACACATGGCAGGTCAAAATCACTGTCAAAAAGGATCCACAGGTTGAGAATAATGCAGGAATGGATTGATTCAATTTACCTATTAGACTGTTTCAGTTTTTGGAAGAAAAATTTTTAGGGGTTTTATTCTGGCCTTTGATAAGACAGACACATTATTTTCAATTGTTCTGCTATTTGAAGAGAAGCTAAACACCTGTATTTTAAAAATATGGAACTTCCTGAATTTTAACTGTTGGTTATCAACTAGTACTTTTTAAAACATTATTTTTTGAACCATGGGACAAGAGGAACAAGACCCAAGTTTGGCCAGTTTCTAAGGGATGGATTTGTCCTGGGCACTTGTAAACTCTCTCTGATGGGACGCTATCTTTAATAACATTAATTTCCTTTTTGGGGGGAGGGACTTGAACCATAGCAAAAATTCCATTTTATATCTTAATCTAATATGCACACACATGAATATAAACAAGTAAAAGAAAATTTTAGAGAATAATACATGCTCCTAACAATTTACCTCACTGAAAGGAAAGTACACTGATCTAGTCCAAGTCAATCTATCCTGAAAAGAAATGTGGTCTTAACTTACTAAATTAATTTTAGGGCTTACAGTGGTTACACAACTAATTAAAAATGCTGTCTTGACTACACTGCTTTTGTCCTTTGTACCAATGTTATTCTGTAATATCTTTTAGAAGTTTTATTTTCCAGTATTTCGGATTTGGATACCTAGCTATAGTGTAAGTAGTTTGAGGGTAGTATCTGCTCCTTTCTCTTAGTCTCACAGTCTCTGGAATTGTAGCACATACTCAACAATTGGGTGTTGGGACTTGAGTCTTGGAGAATTTCCACATGTGAGGCTTTATGTTTGAGTTCCAGTAGTCTTGGTCTGTTACTCTGTGCCCCAATTTAGTGGGAGGAGATGGTCCTGTGATTTCAGTGAAGTAGCTGTTCATGACCTTCAGCTCCTACCTGTTTCAAATCTGGTCTAGATCTTGGCTGGAGAATTGATTGTGATGGACGAGTCAGAAAGGCTGTACTATTTTAAGCTTTATGCAATCCAAACCCTTTCTGGTTACTAAGAAACACAAATGATTTTAGTTACCTTGGAATTAAATGTAGGCTAGAACATTCAATATTTTTCAGGTCATGTTGCAAATGAGCTACTGTATTCTTAATGAATGTGTCATCATCATAAATATGACAAAAGGGCATTTGCAAAAAGATGGTATCCACATTGAAGAGAAATATAAGGTTGAGAAATTAACATGCTCACATTGCCTTGTTTCTCTTTGCTTTGCATTATTTAGGGACTGGTGACTTGACTGAAATCTTCCTTGTCCTCCGAAACCTGCAGTGTGCAGAGCTTTTAGAATATACCCCACCCTGATATCAAAGGAAGGACCCCTGTTGGAGAGGTTGACACTTCCTCTCTCATCCCTGGATTAACAGGAAGACCTGTATTCACAGGCACCTTTGTTTCCATGGGAGCACCTCAAGATATCTTTGGTTTTGATTTATATTGGTTGCAGGTACATGCTGGATCAAAGCAGATAGGAATGGGAGAAAGGAGCCAGATGCAAAGTAGATCCAAGGGAGGATCTGAACTATAACATGTTTACTTCTTTAACTACATTGTGTAACAATAATTAGTCAACACTGAATTGGGCATTTACCATACACAGGTCTAGTGGTGTACAACTTTCCAGTTTACTAGAATCCCCAAGGGGAACTTTTAAAAACTTCTAATGTCCTAACCGGACCCTTAAAGTCTATGATTGAATTGGTCACGATGGGGCCCAGGCAGTGGAAGTTTTAAACAGCTTCCCTGACAATTCTAATGTGCAGCCCAAGTTGAGAATCACTATGTTAGATACTACTCTTAAACTTTAAAATTATTAGTTTCTCTAATCCACAGGTCAGTTGTTGTTATTATCACTCCTCAATTTTCAGTTAAGAAAACAGAAGCAAAGTTAAGCATCATGGCTATTTTCATATAGGCTAGAAAGAGTGAATCCAAATTTGAATCCAGGTAGTTGGATACCAGAATGCAAAACAAGTTTAACGCAAAAATCAAAGGAAATATAAAAGTTTTCAGCCAGGTATTTGGGGAGGGGAAGCAGAAAGATGATTACATAGGCAATGAATTTGTAGCAGTAGAATCCTCATAATATAGAGTATTTCATGTATATTAGACATATACATCTGTTATAGATAGATGATGATGATGATAGATAGATAGATAGATAGATAATATATGTTACATATCCACATTAAAGGAATTTGGGGGAAGTAGAAGCAGGATGTTTAATGTACCAGCCCGGTGGCTTCAGGGTCACACCCTTTGCATGTGTTCAGAAGGACTCTAAACATGGCTTAATGCTCTACTTTTACTGTCTTGAAAAATTTAATACAATTGAAATAAGAAGCCCCATCAATTTTGCAGTGGATCCCAGTGCAAACTGTAAAGGCTGATACTCGGGCAAGTCCTGAATATCAGACTCTTGGAAATTGAAGAGTAGCCATTTCCCTGGGTTTGACTCATGGACTGAGTCGGGTGATTGTTTCCCCGTAGGGATTTCAGTGGAGCAGGAATCCCATACACTCCTTCTTTGTGAGTGCACAGTTCCTAGAGCTGGAAAAGCAAATATGAAAGTGTCTGATGTGGGAGGAGCAGGATGATGAGTTGCATACAGTCAAATGTGATCCCAAAGAAATTACTGCAAAATTCTAAAAGACAGGTCCTCCATTCATAATTGCACTAAATCTTTACAATTCTATGAGATAAAAGCTATTGTATACCCCTTTTCCTTTCTTCCTTCTTTCCCCCCTCTCCCCCCCACCCCACCCTCCCTCCTTCTATCTAATATTACAAAGGAATGTAGGGCCTTCACACTGTGCCATTCCTTACCATTTTAATTTGTTTTTTGAGACAGGATCTCAATAAGTTGCTAAGTTGCCCAGGCTGGGATCAAATTTGCTGTCCTCATGCCTCAGCCTCCCACAATGTTGGGACTGGAGGACTGTTCCATCATTCTGAGCTTTACATGCCCTTTTCAGAGATGAAGGCAATGAAGTACTGGGAGGTTCAGTAACTTATTCGGGGTCACAGAGAAGTGCAAGAACAGGAACTGGGGCTTGCCCAGTTCTACTTGCTACTCAGTTGTACTGTGCTGACTCAGAGGACTCTGTGTGTGGCTCGCTTAGGGATTCATCTGGACTTCTGACCATTGTACTCTCCAAATGTGCTCCTTACCAATTTTCTCTTCTGTGATTCCTTCACATAAAGAATGGGGAACCATCAGAAATACTAAAGCAAAGATGGAAAAGGAAGATACCATACCTGAGAACTCATTAAGTTCTATTGTTGCTGTTTATAGTCATGCTACAAACAAATCATTTTATTTTTAATGTATTTATTTTTACTCTATTCACCCAATCCAGCAGCTATTCATGGGCATCTTTAAGAAGCTATGTATTGTGCTCTTTTCTTGAATTTCAATAACAAATAGGAAGAGGCATGTTATGGCCTAGAAAGCACAATGTCGTTGTAAAGCAGGATTTGGTATGCAACTTCCAGCCTCAGTTTGTCTGTTTCTTTAAAAAGCCCTGTTTGAAGTAGGTTGAAGATGAGAGTGAGGGGAGATAATAGCTTTTTTTTGGTACCGGGGATCGAACTTGGGACCTTGTGCTTGCTAGGCAGGCACTGGAACCACAAGCTATAATCCCCGGCCCTGATAGCTATTTAAATGATAAATAAGAGGATTTATTGGGATGGTGCTATACAAATACCATCTATTATTACTAGAATGTCCCCCTCACCCAGTCGGGTTGCTTACTAAGTTTCTAAGTTTAATGTGTGACTACATCAGCAATCATCTCTCCTTTTTATTTTTCTGTATTCTATTCTTCCCTTAAGACTAAGATCAATTTTAATAAAATTAAATCATAGAGGATGGAGATTTTAACAATAACTAACTTTTTTCGAGCACAGTATTCCCCCACATCAGTGATTTCATTTTCCGCTATTTCAATTACAAGCCATCAAATGTGGTATGAAAATATTAAATGGACAATTCCAGAAATAAACAATTCATTTGTTTTAAATTGTGCACCATTCTGAGTTGCATGATGAAATCTCACACCTTCCTACCCTGTCCAGCCCATAGGCACTCTATTATCTCACATCATCACAAGAATAAAGCTGAGAACAGCACAGTAAGATATTCTGAAAGAAAGACAGAAAGCGCTTTCATGTAACTTTTATTGTAGTGTATTTTTATAAAGTTCTATTTTACCATTGCTCTTGTTATTTCTTACCATGCTTAATTTATAAGTCAAAGCTTCTCATAGGTGTATATGTATAGGAAAATCCTGTAGACAGGATTTGGTATTATCTATGGTTTCAGACATCCCCTTGAGGACTCGGAACACATCTCTCATGAAGAAGGGGAGAGTACTCTGCTTACAATCTTCCAGACATAGTGGCAGCAATTATTTGTATCAGCTCATTGTATTCAACCTTAACAATATCCCAAAAAGAGAGGTACATTTTGTAGGTGAAGAGACTGAAACTAAGGGAGTATTAATAAATTTCCCCAAATCCCCCAGATAAAGAGCAATCCCAGAGCAAGGATTCAAATGATATTTTGTGTGATACTAATGATCAGGCTCTTTAAACACTGCTGTAGTCAACCAGTTATTTAATATTTCCATTTTTGTATAAACAGACTATGTATAAATATTTATATTGCATTTACATATTAGTAGTTAACTAATTTAGTGATGATATTCATTGAATGTTGCTGTTGTACATTGAAATTGTTAGCTTTTATTTTGGTTTAACTAGCAAATATATCCCCCAAAACTTACGCATTGAAGGCTTGACCCCCAATGCAGAAATATTCAAAGGTGGGGCCTTTGGGAAGTGGCTGCATCATAAGGACTCTGACCTCATCAGTCCACTAATGAGTTCATAGATGAATAAGTTCATAGCTTTTAAGAGGGGGGCCAGTTGGAGGAAGCAAGTCCCTGAGGCTATGTCTTTGAAGGGTATATTTTGTTCCCCTCCACTTCTTCCTCCACTCTTTCTGCCTCCTGTCCATAGTAAGATGAATGGGTTTGCCCCATGTTATGCTCTTCACCATGATGTTCTGCCTCACCACAGGCCTAGAAGCAAAGAAGCCAAGTGCCATGGACTAAAACCTCTGCATCTGTGAGCCAAAATATATCTTTCTTCCTTAAAGTTCTTGTTTATTCTAAGGTATTTTGTCACAGCAATGGAAAGCTAAAACATCTTCCAGGCTCTTAGAGGAAGCTGCACTTTAGACTTAATGACTCCTGCATTATTTTTAATTGCATCTTTCTTTGTGTAAATGCTTAAACATATTGATTGGCCAAAATCTAGGTGGAAAATACAAAGTACCTAATTTAAGGTTAAATAAACAATCTACAAAATAGTTTACACAAGACTGTATTCTTTTCTTTGGTTTGCTGTTTGTTCTTCTTTGACTAAATTTCTATAATTTTATTTAGAAAGATAGGCTAACTTATAATTTTGCCACAGTAAACCATCTGTTAATGTTACTTAGCATTGTTTCTTATTACAGTTATTGTCTAAGGGCTTTACTTATCTTTAGCTATTTAACTTTAACAAATGAAGTGGATATGGTTTCTTCCTACCCAGAAAACATTTGTTCCTTCCTGCCTGATTTACCCTTAGGTATTTACATTTCCCCCTTGTCACAGAATATACTTCAGTGACAGGGATCCTGTCTCCATCTTCAGGATGGATCTGATTTGTTTCCTTTCTCTTGGCAGCACCTGGGGTAGAGCCTAGGCCTCCCATGGCCAGCTATTCCTGGAAAAAGAATTACCTGGGACAGAGCATAGGACTCAGTGTAAATAAATGAGACTGGGGAGGATGGTGGCAGAGGTCTTTTGATTGGGAAAGATGCCTCCTTGGCAAAGGACATTGTCATGGTGAAAATATGAGACACTTTTCACTGGTAGCTTAAGGATGAAGCCAGCAGGGAAAAGAGAGGAGAGCTAAGAGAATCACAAAGAAATAAAGTCCAGGTTTTGATTAGTTGGATGGATTTCTAGAAAGATATATATATATATTATAAAATATATATAATGTATGTATGTAAAATATATATTCAGGTTGAGAAGTGTTTTCTGTTCCTTACTTTCAAATCTGTCAAACTCTAATATAGATATTGATTATTGTGTTCTGTACTAGGATTTTATATAAGAAGATATACCAGCAGTCAAAATATAATAGGTAATAAAATTCATACGAATAAAATTTTCATAATACTGTATATTTTTAAAAGTGCCTTTTATGTATTTTAATGTTATTCAATTTCCATGTGGCCCTAAGAGACCTTATGTAGCTATGATTACACTGGAGATCATTTACCTAGAAATTGGGTTTTAAATATATGGGGGGAAATGATAAGAGCCAAAATTACCCTTGAGAATTTCATCTTTCTATACATACAAGCCACCCAGTTTCCCCAGTGTCTCTCTTCCAACATTTATTTAGTTGGAAATACTTATCAAACACTTTCTGTGTGTCACATGCTGAGTGCAAAGTGATAATTAGGTCCCTAGAGCTGATGAAAAGTACTTTCTAGCAGGTGAGAAAACTATCAAATAAATACATGAGATAATTACAGACTGAAGTGATTTCTAGAAAGGACTGGAATGGTTGGGATATACAATCCCCTGAAGGCTTTTAGAGATGGTGGTCTGGGAAGCCTTTTCTGAAGAGGTGACTGAGTTTTGGAGGATGAGAATGAGGTGGCTACAAAAGCATTCCAGACAGAAGAAAGAACAATGGCAAAGATCTCAGTTGGGAAACAGTTTGGTGTGTATGGGGAACAGAAGGAGAAGAGTAATGAATGATGGGGAAAGTGTACAAAATGAAGTCAGAGAAGTAGGCAGTAGTTAGAATAACCACACTTTTTCTGTGAGGCATGGTAAAGGAATATGGATTTTATGCTAATGGGAATGGAAAGAAAACAAACAGCTTTATAGATGCAGAGGCATGCCCGGACATAAACCGGGTAGGGTGCTAAGTTCCAAAAAAGTTATGGTGGTGCAAGGTAGGCTGATGGAAGTAGAGGTGGACAGAAATGACTGGAATTGACTTTTATTTTGGAAACAGAACTTACAGGACCTGGTGATGTTTGGATGTTAGGAAGTGTTAGAAGGAAGATCAAAGACCACTCCTAAGTTTTTGTCTTAGTAGGGAATAGGGAGATCACATTTATATGGATAAGACTGCAGCACAACCATTAGGGTGGGAATCAAAGAGCCACTGTGTACCTCTTAAGTCTGAGATGCTAGGCTGACATTAGTTAACAGTTGAGGAGCAGGCCGCAGAGAGGGCAAATGACCTACCCAACATCATACAACATACAGGTGGATACCCCTCACTTGACCTGACATGTGTGAAGCAGCTTCTTTGATTATTTTATTTTTAAATTTTGTGTGTGTGTGTGTGTGTGTGTGTGTGTGTGTTGGATATCAAAACTGAAAGTGGCTCCATTGACCTATAGTGCTTTAGCAGTGACTCACCAGTTGTGTCAGTGGATTGCAAAATGCCTCACCAACAGTATTGGATAATTGCTTACAAGCTTAAGAACGACAGCAACAACTTTTCATTGTTTGTGAGCGTCTCTATTGACAAAAACCACAGAGACCAGATGAGGATGTTGATACTGCTACAAGACTAGCTAGTTGATGGAATGAATAACAGACATTTCCTTCCATGGCTAATTTTCCTGTTCTTTGGGTCTTACCATTTCCAATATTTCAGCTTTAGAAATTCTTTGTGTTAAGTAACTAAAGAAACATTGCACTATTGTTATGTTACACAACAGAGTTCAATCTAAGATGCTGTGCTAGTATGTAGAATCAGATAACTCTTCAAGTTGCTTTCACCTAGTATTTCCATTCTACAGTGTTATTATGCAGAGCACCATTCTGTTCTTTAATCTTACTAGGCTCCTCCATGAGCCTAGTGAGTAGGGGTCTCAGGTATTGTTACCATTATTATTGTATAATAGTAGAGTTGCATCTTACTTAGTAGTTGGGTTCTCAAGAGTATTAGAAGAAAATTATGAGTAGTCAAAAATACTCCTGAGAATTCTCCCTCTCAAAAACTACAGCACTACCAGGTATAGGGGTTCATTGCTGTTTTTTCTCCTCATACCTGGTTAAGTAAATGGTTTCTTTTGGGTTCATGCTGCATAAAACTGAGAGATACCTTCAGAATACCAATATACTCACTTTTTCTTTATTTAGTCCGTGGGTGCCAGAGACACAGTACAGGCCCGGGGAGTACACAGCTGTTGTTATTATGGCTAGCAGAACTCATGCCCTGAACAAAGTTTCTTTTCTCTCTCTCTTTGCTGATTAGATTTGGCAGTTTAGCATAGACTCCTATCAGATGAAACTTTGTATTTCTGTATTAGAAATGAAAGATTAAGATTAGAAAGGCAAGGTAACACCCCAGTAGTCATCAGAGTGTAGCAAAATTACATTTTGAACTGAGATATTTCAAAACTTAAATTCCCTCTTCTTTACTCTCCTCTACTTTCCTAGCTGTCTCTCTCTCTTCTGACTATTTGTGCTTGGGGGCCTCAAGTCCAAGATTCCTTTTGTTTCTCCTAAATCTGTATTTGTGCCCCCACGCTTGGCTTTTATTTGCTGACTTATTCTTCCCAGATAAGAATTTATGTTTCTATCTTGGCCTTTGCCTCACCTAAAAAATATGTATATGCCTGGTGATATCTCCATGGCTTAGTCTTTTGTGTTTAATATCCTTGACTGTTGGTCAACATTAGCCTAGGCATGGGTATTCAATATAGGAAGGACCTGGTGTCACTTTACTGCCATCTTGACTTCCCAAGTTCTCTGGAGATTTCATAATATCCCTATAACCCAGGAAGGAGACTGGCATTGTTCTTGAGGATAAGCCTATTTAGGTGAATGTCCCCCCTGCAGAATCATTTATCTTCCATTCCAATTTATACTGGAGACATGGCTATTGTCCAAAACAGTGATTTATTAGGGTTTCTATTTAGGACTGTATTTAAAGACACTATGCCCTACATTGTGAGATTGTTAAAGTAAGAAAATCCCATATAATTAAATTTTGAGCAGAACAATTGGTGTGGGGGAGGAGAGAGCCTTGGGTAAGTACATAAAATTCTTACTGTTAAAGCTACAGAGCTCTATGCTTGTGTCATGTCAGGCTGTCCTTACCTATTAGTACGTAGGCATTGGACACTTAAGCAATGCTACTTCATTTATCTGAATGTGCCATAATATGAAGCTGCTTTAAATGCTCTTGGATAGTTGCCATTGTAATTTTATTATGTAATTACTAGGTTTAAGGTCATGGTCATTTAATGAAGTTTTTATATTTACCTCAGGTACACTAGGAGAGGGAACAAATGGTTACTTGCAAACAAAAACCTTTACAAATTGGTTTGAAAAAAAAAAAGAGAAAGAACAGGATGAAATCTCCTGGAAATACAGCCATATCTTTAGGTAGAAAGAGAACAGGATTGCTGTGCCCTTAATGGACTGTGAGACCTTGGACATGCAGTCACATTGCTGTGCCTATGTTTCTGTCAGCTAAGAAATGTTAACTACTGTAATAAAAATCTCAGTGATATAGCACATGTTTCTTTCTCAGCCATTTCAATTTAGAGATTATGTGTGGGAACGTGTGTTCTGGCCTTCCACTTTGTGGCTCCATCTGCAGCTCATAGTCTCAACCGAACCCTAGTTGAAAGTTTTGTTCATGCTTAACATGTTGTCCTTTCGAGGAAGCCATCTCTAACACTGGATTGTTGTTTGCAGAGCTCCTCTCTTACTTTTTTCCTGTTCTACTGACTGATTCCAACATTAACTTGGATAATAGTGGAAGAGTCCGTTATCTCTTTGATACTAAATTATTACATTGCAAGGAAATGCTTAGGCTGTCTCTTGCTTCTAATTATGCATTACTTTAAGCATCTTAATTACCGAAGTATTTTTAGTAACCAACATATAACCTTTTAGTCCACTGATTCTGGACGTACTCTTTACAAAATCTCAGCCACAAATGCATCAGTATCTGATTGTTTCACAAAAAAGTTACTTTTTTCACAGTACTTTCCCCAAATAATTACTTTATGAAATTTAATGGTTTATAATATCCAAATTCTTCCCTGTTTTCTTTCTCTTCTAGAAAAGGAAACAAATACCAAGTAGATTTTGAATCGCCAAAAAAACAAACTGGGCTGAAGGCTTAGCGCTTGTGTCTTGTGTGTGTGTTTTATTTTAACTGTCCATATTTAACCATATATATTTAAAGTATATATGATGTTTTTATACAGATAGTAAAATGTTTCCCATAATCAACCTAATCAACATATCCATCATCTTACATAGTTAACTTTTGTATGTGACAAGGTTGCTTAAAATCTACTCTATCAGTAAATTTCCAGCATATGATAAATTATCATATATAATACAAATTTCCTGTATAGAATACAATGTTATAAACTATAATCCTCATGCCACTGTACATTTGATCTCTAGACTTATTAGTCCTATGGGTGCAACTTTATACCTTTTGATATATATTCCCCCATTTCACCTTGTACCCTGCCTCTGGTAACCACTGTTCTATTCTCTTTCTCTATGTACTTCAAGGCTTTTCTTAGATTGTACATCTAATACTGATTATCAGAGTCTGTCTTATTTAACAACAGACTTCCAGTTTCATCCATGTTGCCACAGATGAGAGGATATTTTAAGGTTAAATAATATTAGAATATTGTGTGTGCATACATGCCTATGTGTGTTATGCATGTCACAATTTCTTCATGTAGTCATCCACTGACACTTAATGGTTTACCTATCATGGCTATTGTAAATAATGTTACAATGAACATCAAAGTAGAAATCATATGCTGATTACATTTTTTGTGTATATACTTCGAAGAAAGACTGCTGGGTTATATGGTATTTCTAGTTTTGGTTTTGTGAGGAAACTCCTCCACTATGTTCTTTAATGATACCATCAATGTCACATTCCCACCAAACATGTATAAGGATTCCCTTTTCTCCACACCCTTACCGACCTTTTTTTTTTGGTACTGGGGATAGAACTCAGGTCCTTGCGCTTGCGCAGCAAGCGGTAAAACCACTGAGCTAAATCCCCAGCCCCTTACGGACCTTTGTTATCTTGTCTTTCTGGTAGTAGCCATCATAGCAGATATGAGGTAATATCTCATTGTGGTTTTGATTTTTATTTCTTTGATGGCTAATGATGCTGAGCATGTTTTCCTATACATGTTGGCCATTTGTATATCTTTTTTAGAGAAAAGTCTATTCAGGTACTTTGCTCATGTCTTAATGGGTTATTCCTGTGTGTGTTCCTTATATATTTTGGACATTAACTTCTTAGCTGGCATATGGTTTGCAAATGCTTTATCTTTAGTAACATTGTTAGTTTTGTCATTATCCAAAGTATTTACTTTATAAGGTTTGTGGTGTTTTGTTTGCTTTGTTTTTAGTTTTCAAGTTTTTAAAGCTGGCTAGTATATTCCTGCATTTCTCTCCTAGATTGTTTTTGACCATCATCTAATGTCCTAGTTTGAGTAATTAATACTTCCACCCTTGAGAACTTCACTCATGGCTTCATCTGTATGTGGAATCTGACCACGTTAAGGTTTGAAATATGTAGGGAGTCTGAGATGAGAAGTAAGAAGTAACATGTTTGGAGGTAGAATATACAAAATATAAGTTCTCTTTTGGCAGAGTTAATAATTTGGGAAGATAAGTGAGAGTTATAAAGGGGTAGCTTCATATGAACTGTTAGAGTATTTGGACTCTAAAGATGGTTTCTTCAAAGAGTTTTCTAGACAACATAATTCCCTTAAGTTGCTCCATAAAATGAGAAATCTTACATTTAAGATAGGCTGCATATGACTATTACCTCCATTATTCATATCTAATTTTGATTTAATCTTTCCTCTTACTTTAGGCTGTGGCAAAGTGTATTATGTGAATTATCATCTATTGCTTATGGTAGGTATATATGTCATCATCACCATCATCATCATTATTACCATATCAATTATTTATTACTGCAAAAAAATTACTCTAATATTGGCTTAAAACAACAGTGAACACTTGTTATCTTAGTCAGTTTTCTGTTACCATAATAAATACTTAAACTAATCAACTTATAAAGAGAAAAAGTTTTATTTTGGCTCACAATTTCAGGAATTCCAGCCTATGATCAATTGGCCCAATGGCTTGGAGTCTGTGGTGAGACAGAAATCATGGGAGGAATATGTGTTAGAGGAGGCCCATTCATCTCAAATCTGAGTACTATTATCAGACTTTAGTTTTCATTATTTTATTTTATTTTTTGGTACTGGGGATTGAACTCAGGTCCTTGTGTTTGTGAGGCAGGTGTTGGAACCACTGAGCTAAATCCCCGGCCTAGTTTTCATTATTTTAAATGAACATTTAGTTCCATAAATATTTATTGTAAATTTGCATGGTAAGTGCTGAGTTTTATTGTCATATCTGTAGTACTTTGCTTGATGCCTACCACTGAATAATGTTCAATAAATATCAGGAGAACAAATAAATGATGAAGAAGTGAACACTGGAGTGAATGTTTGCATGAAAAGAGTGCAGATATATGAGTGGATAGATGTGTAAAAAAACAGTTAAGAGGAAAAATAAATACATTTTAGCTACAAACTTACAAACTGATACCCATAATGAGGAAAAGAAATGTCTGCTTTATAAAAAATAAGACAGCTGAACTTTATGGTTCTCTTCTGGCTGAAAAAGGCCATAATTCTAATGTTTTCTGAGTTACAAAATTCTCTAAAACTTTAAGTTTGGTTCCATACTGCATTAATCGTAGTGCATTTGATAAGGATTTGAAATTCATAAGGAAAAGTACATTTGGAAAAGAAGATACAAGAATAGACTTTATTGGAGGACTGGACATTGAAGTGGAATTATCTAGTAGACAGCTAGAGGCATAGGAGAAGGAAAACTAGATAAGGCTTCAGTGTCATGATTCTCAAGTTTCTTCTTTGTGGGGAATGTATTTTGTGGTAAGGAGTGGTTTATTGACTGAACACTTTCAGTATGCTCCAAGCATTGGCATTATGTTGAATAAAAGGAACAGGGAGTGCTGATTATTGGTTGAGTTGATTACATGAAGGACAGTGAAGAGAAATTCTAAAATAATAATGATAACTATTATAGCTCACATTTACTAAGCATTTACAATGTGTCTGATACACTAGTGATTTCATGTATTACTATATTTAATCCTTCAGACACTTCTGTGATACAGAGTAGGGTTTGGCAGTTTTTCTCTGTAAGGATTATATAGCAAATATTTTACATTTTGTGTGTTATACAATCTCTGTTACAACTATTTAATTATTGAAATCAGGCTTCAGAAAGGTAATCTCAGCAGCAGAAAGTAGTTTGGGTCACAAAGAGAAAATGGTTGGCTGTAGACAAGCAGATCAGATGACAAAAACCCAAATAGTACTGATATCTTAAAGTAGCCAAGTAATAGTAGCAATAGGTGGGAGAGAATGGTAGTGCATATGGGAGTGACAGAATCCCCATAGTTTTACCACTGACTGGAGACCTGATGATGGGCTATGGGTAAAAATGCATAGATAAGTAATGCTACAGCATTTTAGGAAACCAGCTTCTGTTATCTTGCTTCTCAACTATGACTAGTAAAAAAGAGAAACTATCACTACAGCAGGATGGGTCATCTCTGCTTTTTTGAATCAAAGCTGCTTCTCCCCAAGAATGAGCTATGACCATGGATACGAATCTCTTGAACTGACTTGTTATCCTGCCAGAGTCTCACCACTGTATCAAGAACAGGACTATCTTCCCTACTTAAACCTGCCCTGACCTCGCACTTAATTAGGGACATACTGTGCACAATTTCCTGCAGGAGCTCTCTGTAATACATAACACATCATGTTGCTCGCGTAGACACATTTGCAACTACAGGTTGTTTGTGGGGCTCAAAACAATTTTTGCACTTTTTCAAATTAGTTCTTATACTTTTACTGGTCATGTTGTGTACCTCTAGGAGATGACAACTAGAGATAAAAAGTCTAACTTTATGAATGGCTAAGTGCCTAGTCTGCTCCTGATCCCCCATTGGAAACAAGTTTTTTCTTTTTCCAGTATATCCCCCTTTGTATCTGCATTACGGCCTTAGCCAGAGCTCATCTTATATTGGAGACACTTATGCATACAATTGTCTTAAGTAGATTGCAGGCAAGTAGAGAGCCAAAGGTAGTGTCTCAATTTGTTTTTCTAGAATTTGGGTTAACACAAAGTGGGTCTGCTGTTTGAATCTAAGAACAGATTAGAAAATATCCAAAATCTCATGAGCATAAGGGATCTGAGAGACTATGAGGGCTGGTAAACAGATTTTGAGACCCATACATTAGAGATGAACATGATGCTTAAATTTTTACAAAATATATTTATATCCCACTAGAAAACAAAGTTAGGTATACTTCCTTCTGTTGATAAAAGAAATTCTGAGTAGTAGGCATTTTTCAATATTTAGTATACATACATAAGAAGATTTCTGCTGCTTGGGGAATATAGAAAACAGAGATGCTACAAAAGCAGGGCTGGTATGATTATTTTCATAACAGAACCTGAAAATGTCAGACACTCATTTATCCTGGCAAGAGTGATCTTGCATTCTGAGCATGGGCTAATGACAGTCTCAGTAAGTCAGGTACATTCATCCCAGATTTTTTTTGTGAAGTCTTAGTTGGAATCTTCCACAAGAAGACCTTGAGACAAGGTCTTTGGCTTATTTATTTGGAAAGAAAACCAGGAACCTCAAGGGAAGAAACAGGCATGGCTAGGGAAGGGATGGAGCAAAACCCATTAAAGGAATTATTAATGAGTGGGTTACTACTATAGACAGATGGGTTTCAATCTCCCTGATAACTTTCCAAGGAATCTTCTAGAAATCATGTAAGAAGAAAGTGCTTTTAGAAAGCACTTGCCTCAGTAAGAAACAGCTATTTGAGCCACAAGTGTTCATGTATGATAGGCTGAGGTTTTTCCCACTGCATGAGCTAGTGGAGCTCCTAGAGAATCAAAGAAGGTCTCCACATGGCAAAGTAGAAGGACAGGAGAGGTGGGAGATGATCAGAGCTGGCTGAGGGACTTTTTGAGGGGCAGGATAGCAATCACATCTCCATCATGTTTAGAGATAGACACGAAAGGAATAAAATGTACTGGGTTCTAAAGCCCTGGCTAAAGCACTTGGGTCCTTGAGTCAGCACTGCTTGCACGAGTAGAGAGCTAAAGGACTCAGTAATACACTCTAAGATGATTGCATTTAACCTTACAATTCCTCTGTATTGTGTGTGAAAGAAGGATGCTATGGTTTGGATTAAAGAGACTCATATGTTCTGAGGTGGGGCTTTTGGAAGACGACTGGGTCACTGGAGTACTATATTCATCTGTGGATTAAGCCATTTATGAGTTCATGGTTGAATGTGCTGTTAGGAGGTAATGTTTTGCTGGAGAAAGGAGTTCTCTGGGGCCATGCCTTTGAAGGGTATGTGCTTCCTCTGCCTCTTTCTTGCTCTCTGTGTTCCCTGGCTGCCGTGAGGTGAGCAGCTTTCCTCCACTTCACCCTTCTGCCTGATGTTTCTGCCTTGGAGCCAGTCAACCATGGACTGAAACTTCTGAAATCATGAGCCAAAATGAACATTTCCTTCTTTAATTAATATATTCCAGGTATTTTGCCCCAGTAACAGAAAAGCTAAATAGTACAGAGGAGATCCAACTATGCAGGGGAATAGGAGAAAAATAACCAAGATAGATTACATAAAGGTGTAAATTCCCAGTGATGAATGTCATTATATTTTTACCTAAAATGTACCAATAAAATTAATTTTTAAAAAAGATAATCCAACTACTATTGCAGTAAGGATAAAAACAATCAATCCGACAACTAAAACCCAGAATATCAGTGATGGTAGTTGTTAATATTTTTATGTGATTATGAAGATTATAATAACAGCAATAATGTTATTATGTTAGTGTTTATCTCCATAGAGTTTGTGTCAACATGGTTTTCCAAAGAATTCATCTATCTTGCTTCATTCATGGGGAATATATTTTATTTTCTTTGTGAAGATGGGGGAAACTGAGAGTACAACATGCAAAAACATACCCAGGAAGACATAGATTAAATGTACTCCAAACACAAGTCTCTTCCCAATGTTGTTTACCTCCCTGTGGGCAACAGAAGAAAATTGTACTATGTAAACAACATTTGTTTCCCTTGTAGGTATGTGCTTCTCTGTATTGAATTCCCATGAAACATTTCATCAGGTGAAAATACCTGTTTACAGAAGTTTTGAAAACCCCACTACTGCAAAGGTAAACACACAACCTTAGTGCAGATTCTAGTCTCCTCCGTTCAGTCAACATTTGTAACAACCTGTCATTCTCTGGGAAGAAGAAAGATTTAGAGGGAATGTGAAATCTGAAGAAATGGCTCAGAAGAGAATTAATACTCTTTTACAAGAAGTCTCTAGATGTTACACCTGGATGTGTCTGAGTTTTCACTCAGAGTTTGAAAGAGAACATAATTCAGTCTTAACAGAAGTTTCACATTGGAATGACTTGCTCATCTGTACTTTTGTATTTTGCAACTTTCTCTCTCATCGGAAAGACCAGTAGTAAAAATGAAAGGCATTAATATAAAATGTTAGAAATGTTGACTGTGCATAGTTGTCTCCATCACCTATAGAAATGTATAGTTCTGCCGAGGTATGTGACATGAGGCTGGTGGATGGGCTGCATCATTGTGCAGTTTGTACCTGTTATCAGCAGCCCCCAAATGCATTGAGGTGCCCACAGTTTTAAATACACAAGAAAATATCTGGCCAATTCATCACCTTTGCACTTCCTAGTTTTTCTCTCTTATGGTCTTATGACAAAAATGAACGTGAGAGGTACTTCAATGTGAGCCCCATATTATTGGACTACCAGGATGAAAATCAAAAAGGGAAATTTCCTCTTGTGATTCTTCCTTAATATAAAAAATCAAGTTTTAAAAAAATGAGAATAAAATAGTAAAAGAAAACTATCATTAGTAAGTAAGAAGTATCAGGTAACATATGCATAATGGTTTATTTATAATCAATACATTTTGTAGAGCACTAGGACATAATCCTGGGCTGGGTAAGACCATATCAAGATGAACTTTTGCAAAGCATATGTTATCTGAGCATCAAGGGGAAGTTCTTCTAGTTAGCTCTTTTAGTTATCTGCTGTTTAATGAAGTAGCTTTCAACAGTAGCCATTTTGTGTAGTATTTGCTCCCAAATCATATCAGTGAGGGCCTTTTAACCCAGTCTGGGAGATCCACTTTCTTGTTGGCTGACAGAGTGCCTGGATTTCCTGGGTTAAGTCTCAGTTCACCTCTGCATGAGACTGTATAAATTGGGTGGACTTAGCACAGGATAGTCAGATCTTGCATGACAATTGGCTTCCCCAACATGCAAAAACAGAGGATGCTATACTTTTTTAAAGACTCAGGCCATGAAATAGGCATTTCATCATTTCAGTGACATTTTAGTGACTATTAAGGCTGGCCCAGATTAAATGGGAAGGAGCTACAGATGGGTATGGTTATGCAGATGTGTTATTATTAGGAGCCACTAAGATAGGTTTACTGTACAATTAGGGCCCATTTATGAACTCTGGAGGGGAGGTGGTTTTTGCACAGGCTGCTGAGCTGTGTGACTGACACCCTGTTGTGGTGATCTAGGAAAGAGTGTACACCCACCCTAAGGCTGGAGGAGGAGAGGATGTGGGGAGAGCCTGGGACTGGACATTGGTGAGATGCTGAATGAACACTGTCTGCCCATCACATTATCCATAGCATTATCTGCTCACGTGCATAAAGCACCAGAGGCAGGTGGGGAACATGAGGTCCATGAATTACTTAAAACGGACATTTCACATGTTATTTAGATAATGTTCTCCTCTTTGCCTTGCAAGGGGTAGGCAAAAAAGATTTCAAGAGATTTGGTATAGACCCAGAGAATAAGTCCCCTATTTTTCTCGAAGAATCATAGAAACTTGGGTAAAACTTTCAACATCCTATAATCATTTAGCACGTACACAGCACTCTATCTTCTGGGTGCAACCTAGGAAGGGAGAAAAATCTCTTTTGTTAAGATTCAGACTAAGTATTCTTAAATGCACCTCCATCACAGGTAGTTATACTTGCCAGCATCATTAAATTTTGATAATTTGTTACTGAATTCTTTGGCTATGTATCAAAGTCTCTACCCTTGCTAATAGAACTTTTAAAGCAAGTCTTGTGAGTTCATATCCTAAAGCAATATTCCCTGTTGATCAAAGTCTCAGGCCCTGTGAGTTTCATGATCATTCGCCTAATTAAGATTTCTGCCTGATGTTCATTTCCCTGGGGACTGACCAACCTCTTGGAAGGGACTAATTTAAGATGCCTTGTTAGTGAGGCTTTCTGTAGCATCAGGGAAGGTTGCTAGCAATCACTGAGCACTTTCTGTCTGCCACATACTGTATAAAATTATTATCTTATTTTTTCAAAAGGAAAAATTAAAATACAATGAAACTAATTATGTAAAGTATTACTGGTCACTTATCTGGTAAGTGACAGTGCCAGGATTCAAACCTTGGCTAAAGTTCCAGGGTCTGAGTGGTTCCCAGGTATAGGTCTATCTGTAAGGGCAGGCCACTTTTGAAGAGTGGTTTTTAAATTGTGATCCATGGACCAGTAGCCTTGGTATCACTTGTGGATGTGTAAAAAATGTGGAATCTTGGCCACATCTCAGCTCTACTAAAAGAAAAGCTCTGGGGGTGAAGCTCAGCAATTTATATTTTCTCCATCTTGCTGATTATGTGATGATCTAAATTTATGGCAAATGTTTAAATTTTAAAACTTAACTACAGTAAAATATACACTGCCAAGAATGATGGGATAAGTGTGTTTGAATTGAGGGGGGTATTTTGAGGGAAATTAATTATAATGTATTTTTACTGTAATAAATATTTTTTATTTAAACATCATGTTTTCATCACATTGCATATTGTCAAATTTGAGAATGACTTTTAAAAATTTTTTTACTTTACAAAAATTGCAATACATTACAGGGCTCACTGGCTAAAGCTATAACAGCATCTTCTTAGAGGGATCTGTATATAACAGGGACCACCATACCCAATCAAAGTGATCCATACTCAGCAAATATCCCAGCAAATTGCTTGACTTAGCAACCATGTTTTTTCACATTTGGCTTAGAATCTAAATTTGCTCATTTCCCGACTTTGCAATTGGTTCTATGCTTCAGTTTCCTCCTATTAAAATATAGATAATGATGCTTACTTTCTTCTCTCACAGAAATAGTCTAAGAATTAATGAGCTATATTAAACTCTTTCAGTTCCTGGAAGAAAGGCAGTAGATAAACACTACATTAATATTTTAAACTGGTTGAATTTTTTACGTGACAACAAATAATTTTTATTTAAAGTTTTTTTCTTTAGAGGCACCAACCAAATTTATTTCTCAGTACCAAGTGGAAGACCATCAAGATGAGAAAACACTTTTTTTAGTGAAGCACTAAAATTTAAATATTTCTGGTTTTGCTAGTGATAAAAGGCAGCATGGTGTTGTGGAAGAAACATTGGGTTAGGAATCCAGCAGTGCCCAGTCTAAACTCTCTATGTAGCTTTCTAGCTCTGTAAATTAGGGTATTTTGCTTTGCTGAACTATAGAAGGTGATGGTATAGCACAGAGTTAGAGTTAGGCCTCTGCCTCAGAGACTTGCATCTGAATTCTGGCTAGGGCATTCACAAGCTGTGTTATCTTAGTTACTTTCTTCCTCCTCATATAAAGATGATAGTGATAGGATTAAATAGGAAAGTGAATCTAGAGTGATCAACTCAGTGCCTGCCGCTGAGCAATAAGTGTTTGTGATTGTTATCATTTAAAAAATCAGACATAGACTAGATCCTCCCCCAAAGGCCTGGCTACTTGGACATGTTAGAACACCGTGTGAAGTTTTCTCAGAATCCCCAGTTGCTTACTTCCCCAAGGATTCAACATGTAGCCTGTATTTATTGAACATTTATCATGTTCCAGGGCCACTTGAAGCCCTGGAGAGACTGCAGTGAGCATAGATAAAGACCCTTGTCCTTGAAAACTTGCATCCAAAGGAGAAGGGCTTTCTTGAACCTCCCACAGTAGTTACATAGAAGTGCTCAAAGCGTGCCTGTTCAATTGAATGCAATTTGTTTTTGTACTTTGTTTTTGTTTTGGAAATTTGTTTTGTGCTTTGTTTTTATTTTTGAAATTAGTTTTTGAAATTCTTCAGTCTCGACAAAAATTATTTTTCTTAGCCCATGCCTCTTCAAACAGATAAAGATTTTCCCTTTGAAGAGTTGTTGAGAATTCTGTTGTTCTTTTTTTTCTTACTGCTCAGTGAATGAGTAAAGAATGGCAGGAAGGAGCTGGTTCTCCCTCTCTCATCCTGCCTGGGTTAAGGGAAGACTTGCTGCATAAGGAAAGGTGAGGATTGAGTGTGGCACACTGATTAACAAGACACAAAAGACATTTGAAAGTCCATCTGCATAGTTGCCAGTCTCTGTGTGCAGGTTAAGCACAAGCTATTTAAATAATCCCCCCACGGTGCCTTTGAAGGGGCAAGCAGTGTAGTGATTTACACATGGAATAAACCCTTCATTATTTTATACATATTTGGAGGCCAAGAGGAAAGGGGATTTGAAGCTCACCTATGTGTGTAAGTAGCATTCATCCACTGGGGATTTGTCAAGGATATTGCTCCTACCTGTTTGGAGGAGGATATTGCTAAACTTTTCTGGATTAAGAAAGAAAATCTCCCTCCTCCATTTTTGTCTCCATGGTACAGGAACACTAGTGTGAGATCTTAGCTGATGTAAACATTTTAAGGAGGAAGGAGTGTGCTTTTATTTCTTACAACATAAATTAAACATCACAGTAGACATCAGACTGGGAAAAGTTACAGGAATCGAAGGTACTTCCAGCAGTGTATTAATGCAGTCTGGGCAGAGGGTTCCAGCAGGGTGGTGAGATCACCAGCAGGGATGGAGCCCCAGGTGATTTCCAGCCAGCGTTATAGACAGACAGGGATTCGGAGGAGCAAGTGTTCTGGCTTAGGATGCTGTATTGCCACCAGCCCCCTTAGGTCTGGAAATGGAGAATGGAAATACAAACAGAGACCGGACCAAGAAGCCTTATCAGCAATGCACAGAAGCACTGACCCATAGTCAGGACGGGAAGTGTTGAGACCAGAGGCCAGGCTGAGAGGTGGCCAACAGGGTGCCTGTCCACTCAGGAAAGGGGCATGCTTCACAATGAGGGTATTGCCAGAAGAAGGTCAAGTCCAGATCATTGGGGCATGTTGGAGACCAGTTCAGCATTTAAGGAGACTTGAGGGCACAATGGATACATTAGTTTGCTGGGGCTGTTATGACAAACTTGACTGCTTATAGCAGAAAGCTAATCTTTCATAGTCCCAAATTAAGGGATTGGCAGGGCCGGTTCCCTCTGCAGGCTCTGATGGAGAATCTGTTCCATGTGTGGCTCTTAGTTTCTGCTGGCTGGCTTGTATCTCTTGGTGTTTCTTGGTTTGCAGTCACACCAATCTCTGCTTTCTTTTGACACCTTCTTTCCCTCTGTCTCTCTGTGTCTTCTCTTCTTAAAAGGATACCTATCATTGGATTTAGGACCCACTCTAAATTCAGAATAATCTCATCTTAGTTCCATAACTTACTTATATCTGCAAAGATCCTTTCACCAAACAAAGTCACTTTCACAAGTTCTGAGGGTTAGAACTCAGGCATAGTCTTATGGGGAAGCCACTATTTAACCCACCACAGTGGATAGAAAGGTGGAAGTCAGGACACTTAGGTTTTAATCCTAATAATATGACTTATTTTACCATTTGTTCAATATCATTCATGATTAACACATATTTATCGAACATCTTTGCCCCAGATTCCTTTTTAGATTCTGGCTCTTAATGAAATTGGCAAAAATCTCTGTTCTTAGGAAACTACTGTCATTAGGCATAGGTTCTTATAGAAAAATAACAAATTCAAGTATTTGGCATATTTGATGATGATGAGCACTATAATAAAAGTAGACGTTAGGGAGGGAGTAGGGAATTCTGGGGCATGGGAAGATAGCAGTTCCCAATGTGATGGCCCTAGAAAGCCTCAGTAAAATCTACCATTTGATTAGTCTTCAAGGGGGAGAGGGAGTGGGCCTGGTGGAGGCCTGGGGGAAAATATCTTCCAGTTAAAGGGAACAATAAAAGCAAAGGATCTGAGACTTGAACAGGCCTGGCATATTTTGGAAGGACTCAATAGACTGGGAAGATGGAAGGGGAGTGACAAAGGGGAAAGAGTTGAAGGAGATGAAGTGAAAGACAAAAGTAGGCCAGATGGTGCACTTAGGCCTGGCTTCATGCTAGAACTTTGTCATTTGCTCTGTGTGTAATAGGGAGCCTGGGAGATTTTAAGATGTACAACACAAACTAATTTCATGATTATTTATGCAATTGTAATGAAAATGGATTCGTATGGAAGCAAAGGCAGAGCAGGGAGACCACAGGGACAGTTGCCCTCATGAAAGAGGCCGAGGACACAGGTTGAACTAGCAGAAATTGGAAAAAATCATGAAGAATTCTCCATGTGTTCTGATGCAGGAGGTTCTAGAATATGCTGAAGTTTGGTTAAATGTGAGAAATTAAGAGAAGGAGTCAATGATGTCTCAGAGGTTTTGGAAGGACCTACTGACCTGGGGTAGTGCTAACAACTTCACATATATTAGACAACCCACTACTATGGTTGGTAATATTGTTACACCCATTTTATAGATGAAGAAACTGAGTCAAAACCAAAGTATTTAAGATTATAATACTAACAAGTATATGACTCAGGTCTCTGACATTTATAACCCCAGAATTCAAATTCCTCAAACTCCAGGAGTTTTTTTACCACGAAAGGATCTTATTATCTATAATTATAAGATTATAAGCAAGGATTATATGAGAATGAATGTAAAAATGCCTTACAAACTATAGTGTACTGTCCAAGTCTGTATCAGTTACCTATATATGGCTATATAATAAACTATATCAAACTTGGTGATGCAAAAATAGTAATTTATTATTATCTATCATAGTTTTTATGAGATCATTCATGTAGGTGCATCTGATTCAGATAATTCTTGGGTCAGAGTCATCTCACTTATCTTATTTTTCCTCACTCATAAGACCTCAGCTGAGACTGCTGGATGAAACCCCTTCACATGGCTTCTCTTTGTGTCTCAGGCTTCAGCACAGCACGGTAGCTGAGTTCCAAGAGAAAGTATTCCCTGAGAGAAACAATGAGGTTCAGATGTATCACCTTTTATGATCTAGCCTAGGATGTTCTTTAGAATCACTTCTGTCACTCTCTATTGATAGGGATGGTCACAAAATGGCACAGGTCAGAGGGAAAGGGATATATAGAAGCCACCTCTTGATGGGGGAGTGACAAAGACACAAATGAAGAGAAGCATGTGTGATGGAAGATATTGTTCTCTTTGGAAAATACACTCTACAACATAGTAGTGAATATGGCAAGGGAAGTTTGTCAAGGCAAGAAGACTTGACAAGATTAGACAGATTGGGCTGTGAGTTAAGCTAGGTACAAAAAAACACAGAGAGAAATTTAGAGCAGGTAGTTAGAAACAGTTTCCTGGGGTTTGAGCAGAGGAAGCAGACAGCATGACATAGCCAGAGGATAGCAGATGTCTGTGCCCAGATCTGGAAAATGCATCACATTGCTTCATTTTCCTCCATCTTTTAAAAAATTATTTGCTCCCAAGCTATAAAAAAAGAGCTCTGGATAATATATATTATAGAAAAACGGAAAAAAGAAAAAAGAAAAAACAAAGAGAAACATACCAGAAAAATTACCTACCATTCCACTACACAACCAGAACCAGTATTGGCGTGTTAGAGTGGAGTCCTGCCATCTGCTTAGGCGGAGGACTGTCCAGAGTAAGGGCTTCAAGCTGAAAATCCCACAGATCTGGGTTTGAATCTTAGCTCTAGCTCTTGTGGCTACATGATCTCAGACAAGTTGCTTTACTTTCCAGTTTGGAAAATAGAGATTATAATTAACCTTATCATATGGCCCAGTGGCTGAAAAATAACCTATTAATGTATATAAATTTTACAAAATGTTATTTTCAAAAATCCAGCATGCATGCTGTAAAGTATATGTATTTGCTTTTTTCCAATAATAAACTTGGAGATCTTTATGACTTTGGACACAGATACCTGTAATATCATGTTTATAGGATATACATCCCTCCACTAAACATAAACTATGATTTATTTAGTGGCTTCTAATTGTTGGCTATTTAATTTTTTAAAAAAATTTATCTATTACATATAACCCTGCAATAGTCAACCTAAACACTTAGCTAAATATTTTCCTATTGTTTGGCACATTTTTAAAATAAACAAATAAATACTGATGTATCTCCAGAAATAGAATTGCAGGACTCTAAATGTCCTATTCACTTTAAAAAATTTTTCTTTTTATTATAAAATACTTCAAGTCAACAGAAAAGAAAGGATTAACATAAAGAATACATATATACATATACATATATCTTGATCATATGTATTTAGCCTGACATTTGCTTTAGCTATGTTTTTCTTAAGTACTCAAAAATGGAGTATCTATCATGATATTTTTGCTCTACTACTGTGGGATGTCTCAAAAGTGAAGATACAGTGGACCCTTCATTTATGAACTCGATCAGTTCCTGGGGGCTGGTTGTAACTCATGGTGGGTGTAAATCAGTACACCTGATATCTGGATGTTTACTTGGGTACACGCTATAGATAACAAGAGGCAGATGAATCTTCCATTAACCTATTTAACCCAAGTTGTTCATATGTCAGGCCGGTTGTAACCAGGTCCACTATACATCCCTGTATGGCCATCCTACCTTCATCATACATGGCAAATTATGTATGATTCCCTATTGTCTTCTAACACATAATCTGTTTCCTAGTTACCTGGATTTTTCAGTATTTTTTTTCAAATTAGGATTCAATCAAAGACTAGTTATGAACTTCATTCTTGAGCCTCTTTGGCGCCTATCAATTCAGAACAGACTATCTGTTCTACTTCCTCTTCTCTACCCTTTAATTCTGATGTTGCAGAGCATGAGAGGTTAATCTTCTCCCCTTCTGAACATCAAACCTCCTGTTGTAAAGAAAGTTCTTAGATGTGAATTGTTAAGCCAAAAGTGCCATCCTGGTTGTGAGCCCTTAGCCTGCAGCAGTTGGCTGTGCTGAAGCCAGGCTCCATAGGGCAGGCAACTGATTTGGGTGGCCCCATCTTTCCAACAGCCACCGGGTGTCCACTGTGCAGTACAAAGTTTCCTCATGGTAGGAAACTTCCAGAAATGACAGTCTTGTTTAATGGAAAAGATGACTTCAGTTTAGCTGTGGAAAGAAAGACATCTTAGAAAACTTCCTTCCGCTCCGTCTTCAAACGCAGATGAGTATGTCTTGGGTCAGTTTGTATTCCTGCAGGTGGGGTAAGAACACACCTTCACAGTCAGAGGTCTGTGATAAAGTCCTGGTCTGTCTATTACTAAGGGTAACTTGTTACCTTGGAAAACCACTAAGACTTTATCCCACTTGTCACTTTGGCAGGTGCAAGGGACTGTCTTTGTTGATGGGTCTGCCTGTCTTATACACTGCTGGGCAGTAAAAGTACTGCCACTGAGAAGTGGGGATGTTTTCAAACATTCACGTGCTTGAGAATCAGTTGGAGATGCAGGAATGCTTGTAATAACTAGAGATTCTGAATCTGTACATGAGGCTCAGGAATCTACTTTTCTTCTAGGTGTCATGATATTTTGACTTAGGAGGCTCAAGCACCATTTTTGAAAAAAGTCTTATCTGGGAACATCAGCAATAGGTACCACTTGATAAGGATTAATATGTACCAGGGAACCTTCTGAATACACACAACTCAATCCTTACAACTGTTCTATGTGCCAGATATTTTTGTATTCATACTTTATAAATGAGGAAATTGAGGCTCAGAAAGGTTAAGTAATTTGCCCACAGCTGAGTGAGTAGCTGAAACAATACAAAAATATATATGGAACATCATAGTAAAATTTAAATGAAAAGATACTCTAATTGATTTGCAAATTAAAAAATTCCTAGAGTAAGAAGTTTTTACTACCATGTGGTGTTGTACAAGGGATATTTCCCATTGTGATCAAAGAGGTGTATGTGAAGTATGTTTCTTTGCCATTCCTTTGAAGCCAGGCCCACCTATCTAGAAAGTAGATGAATGCTTGGCAAATAGCATTCAATATAAGCTTGTTGAGTAAATTAATAAATATGTTTTAATAAATTCCAATACTCTGGAAATGTTAGTCTTTGTACTCTTACATGGGAGACACATTTCTACGTGTCCCTCCTTGGTTATTTTTCCCAGTCTAGTTCTGATCCAACTGAGGCTCAGTTGATCACTCATGGCAAACAGGAATCGTCAAGTGACTTTAATTTGTTGTCTCCTATCTATCTGCTATTGATATAGGAGAAAAATGTTTGAACCAGCTCTTCAGCATAGTCTTAGTGCTGAGTGTGTCAGCTGTCGTTGTGAGACTATCACCTGGCCCCTCAGACACCTAAAGCTTCCGATTTTCTCACATAAAGCATGGCATTTAAAAGGACAGACTTGGGATCAAATATCTGGGAAAAGGCTAAATTCTTTGATTACAAGTTGCTCCTTGAGCAAATGAGTCAGTAATGAACAGCAAGGCCTTTGGAGATACTTTTTTGGTTCAAATCTCAGCTCAAATATTTATTACTTGTGTGAACTTTGGGACAATAATGTACCTTATCTTTAAAATGGTGCAGATAGTAACATTTACCATAGAGGATCAGTGAGAAGACAGAATGAACAAATGCAGTAAATTACTTTAGCCCAGTGTGAAGCAGATATTAAGTTTTACTTAGGATTAGCCATGTTGTTGGTATGAAAATGAAATAATCATACCTACTTTTTTGGGAGATTTCTTTGAAAGAATATAAATTATTCTGGGCATTTAATAAATGGGCTATAAATAGTAACTATTTTGTATTATATTACTTTAAGACCAGTTTAAAGTCACATAATTGTGAGTATTCCAGTGCTATTCTTCTGTGATTTTTGTAGAAGCAACCAAATAAATAGCTTGCAATTTAACTTTGAGAAATACGGTGCCATCACAACAAATAACCATGTGATACTTCTGAGACTGTTTGGGTGATGAGGAACACTGAACTCAGGTCTTCCTTCCAGAAAACAAGCTGTCAACTTTAAGGGTGAGGAGTGATATAGATGTTTCCAGTGAGAAATTGTGGTACTTGAACATTAGATACAATCGCCTAGATTTGCTATTCTTTCAACTAATGGAAATGTCAGTGCTTTTCAGTGTCATTACATTACTCAATTTGGAGAAAAGAAATGCACAATCTTAAAGGCTGCTTTTAAGAAACCAAGGTTGAGTCTTTGACTATCTTGTCCTGATGTCATTCTGTTGATGTACTCTGCCCTGAAGAGGCTGCTGTGGTAGGGTTGCAAAGTACAGAACCCTCAGGTAAATTTGAACTTCAGATAAACAATGAATATTTTAGTATTAATATAAGTACTCATGTGTGTGTATATAGAAAAATATTTCCCAAATATTGCAAATGTTTATTTGCTAAATATGGCAATTCTATACCACGGTGTAGGGCAATGCTTCTCAAATTTGACTGCATCTTAGTTACTGGGAATTTTGTGGGAAGGCATGCTCTGATTCGGGGTTCAGCCTTGGGGAATCTGTTCTGAAGATCACACCTGCACAGGAAGTAGGGTGAGCATTTATCTACACTTACTGGTGTGAAGGAATCACCTGTGGTGCCTATTGAAATAACAGATATTTGTCTTAACCTTGTACCATTGATTGGGTGGTTTAAGTATCAGAAGGGGATTTTCTCACCGTTCTGGGGGGCTAGAAGTCCAAGATTAAAGAGCTAGAAGTCCAAGATTAAAGATTATCCATTTCAGTAGCTAGAAGCAGTGATTGAAAAATAATATCCCAGCTACTTTTTATCAGGTATATTTTTAAAATGTGGAGTAGAACTGGAGGATGAATCAGAATCATCTAAAGAACTTGTAAAAACAGCCACATTTCTAATTCTAGAGTTGGGTAAAGCTCCCAATTCTGCCTTTCTAATAAGCAGACATTGTTAACAACAGCACCTTATAAGAAGGCCTTTCTGACAAGTGGGGGCAGTGGCAAAGTGCTCCTCCTGTGCTTGCAGAGCAGGGTGACTGAGATTAGGAGGCACAAGCTCTGGGGGACTCTTGATTTCTTTATAGATAAAAGTGAGTCAGAGCAATGAGTTTTCCACCTGCCCTAAAATACAGGAAACAAAGTTAATATGTTTTCACAAACAGAAAATCATTGCTTTATTTTATTTTTCACACTTTCCACTTATTCTGTTCTTGAAAGAGTCAGTGAATTGTATCTCATTCTTCCTGCTATAGTTGTCTTCATTAAATAGTACAGTGCTGGGTTTCATGCAGCCAATTTCTGAGATCAGAGGAGGGTTAGAGGTAAAATGTACCTCCTTTGGGGATAGAAAAGAGTCAGAAGGACCCAAATCTTGTGATTCAACCTGCAGCTGCCTGAGAAAGAAGCTTTCTTTTTCAAACCAGAATTGTAGAGGCACAAGTGACTTTGATGTCAATCATGTTAATAAACATATAAGCAAAGTCTTTCAGAAGTAGAAATCAATAGCTTTCCTCACAAATCTTTAAAACACTTAGGAGACTGACCCTTTCTGGCATGTTAGCATTCTAGAACTTGGCAAATTCAGATGAACATAGAGGTTTGAAGGAAATGTACCATTCTCTATATTTAAGTTTTACAAGAGTCTTCTATGAATAAATCAGTACACTGACATTTTCTGTCTTGTCTGAAATAGGCTGTGATTGACTAATAAGCAGTTTTTAAAAGTCTTGTTTATGATAATGGGACAAAAAGTTCAACTTAGTCTTTTTTCTAGCATGATGGGTTTAAAAATATTACCTGTTAAGATCTCTGGGGGAATTATTACGTGCAAAGCTGCTACCTAGGCATGTGGTGAAACCTAACAGCTTTGTAGGTAGCAAGAGTTTTACTTACATGATTATACATCAGAATATCCTATTTTTATTTTTTTTCTGATTGTTTTAAAAATTTTTAAAATAATTTTATTGGTACATTTTAGGTATACAATATGCTGACATTCATCATTGGAGATTTGTACCTTTACATAATATATCTTGATCCTTGTTTTTTCCCCCATTCCCCTGCCCTCCCTTCAACCCCTTCATCTCTCTCTATTTACAAAGACTTTGTTTCCAATTTTTCTTTTTCTCATATTAATTCCATTCCCTTCTTTTCTTTCCCCTCTCCCTCTTACTTCCCCTTCCCCTTTGCCCCTTTTCTTCCTATTTCACATTATCTATTATACATTTTGATCCAGAGAAAATATTTGGTATTTACACATGTGTCCTGTTTATTTCACATAAGAGTATAACCTCAATGTGCATCCATTTAGATATAAATGTCTCTAATTTCTCATTCTTTATGGCTGAGTAGTACTCCATTTTAGAAAAAAACCCAACATTTTCTTTATCCAGTCTCCAGTTGATGGGAAAATGGGCTGTTTCCAAGCTTTAGCTATTACAAACTGTGCTGCTATAAACATGGGTGCACATATATCACTGTGGTATGATTCTTTTAATTCTTTGGGGAAGATACCCAGCAGGGAAATAGCTGGGTCAAATGGAACCTCTAATCCTAGTTCTTTGCGGTATCTCCATACTGATTTCCACAGTGGTTGCATCAGTTTACACTACCACCAACAGTGGAGAAGGGTTCCTTTTTCCCCATGGCCCTGACAGCCTTTATTGGTTGATTTCATGATAGCCGCTATTCTTTCTGGGTGAGGTGGAATCTCAGCATTGTTTTCATTTGCTCTCAAATGACCATCTCTCAAATGACCAGTGATGTTGAACATTTTTTCATATGTTTATTTGCTATTTCTACTTCTTTGTGTGAGAAAATGTCTGTTCATTTCAGATGCCCATTTTTGGATTGGGTCTTTAAATTTGGGAGGTCTGACTTTTTAAAGTTCTTTATAGATTCTAGATAGTAGACCTTTATCTGAGGAACAGCTGATAAAAAGTTTTTCCCATATTGTGGGTTGTCTCCTCACACTGTTGGTGGTTTCTCTTGCTGTGCAAAAGTTTTTTAATAAGAAGAGATCCCACTTGTTGATTCTTTGTGCTAGATCACATGAAACTGAGGTTTTGTTCATGAAATCTTTCCTATGCCAATGTCTTCAAGAGTTCTTCCTATCCTCTCTTCCAGCCAGTTTAGGGTTTGGAAAGATAGCGTCTTTAATAAATGGTGCTGGAAAAATTGAGTTTCAACTTGCCAAAGATTAAAACTAGACCAATATTTCTCACCATGTACTAAACTAAAATTGAAATGGATTAAAGATCTAAATATTTTCTGATCATTTTAAGTTTACTGTTTTTTCTTTTCCATTTTTCTTCCTTTCTTTGTTCTTCTTAACTGACCAGTCACAGCATGAGGTCCATTTTTGACATAGTGTACAGAAACATTACTAAGGGAGCTTTTTATTTGTTTAGCTTTTTAATCTTCAAGTGATAAAGAACCTGAAGCCCGGAGTTTACACACCTTGACCAAGGTCAGCAAGCTTGTGCAGAGAGAGCTGAGTTTGCGTGTGGGACTCTGCCTGCAGATGCTTCTTGGATTTCTACTCCTCTGTGTGGTTTTATACTCAAACTTGATAGGTACTAAGTTTTTTGTTTTGTTTTTTTGTACTGAGGATTGAACTCAGGATCTTGCACTTGCGAAGCAGGAGCGGTGCCACTGAGCTGAATCCCTAGCCCAGCACTGAGTTTTGATATGAAAAACTGATGTAGAGAAAAGATGCATAATTCACTGCACTTAACTTGGAATCAAACCAACTGGAGGATTATGATATTTTTATCTTTCCTATAATAGTCATCAGCTGTTGGGTTCATTAACAATGCTTCCACAAACTATCAATTTCACAATTTGAAATTTCTGGTTAAGAAATAAGAGTATTTTTGAAGAGTAAGTCTTTTGTTGAAAACTTCAAAGTGGCATTCAGATGATCTAATCAGATTCAATGCTAGAGTGTATGTGTAAGTCCTAACTCTTTGGTTGCTTGATTGGAGAAGTTCTGGGTAGCTAGAGTACAAGATGGACCCTTGGAATATCATAGTACAGGCTATTTACAACCAATAAGTATATAAAAGTTAAATTTATGGCACAGAAATATTAGAGTGACCAGGATATTTGCCCATGTTGAAAACCTGTGTTGTTGTTGGACTGGGGGTGAGTTCAGGGTTAGAGGGCTTGCCTATCATGCACCAAGGCATAGGAAAAATAAACAACTTGGATTGCTAAACTTCCCCATTTTTGGATAATCAATGAAACTTGATATTAGTGCTATAAAGACAAATTTTCATCATTGAAATTTATAACTGTGTTGGGCCACCGAGAACCAAAATAAAGGTTAAAGTTATGGGTTTAAGCTAAAAATGACAGCTATTTCTTATCATAGGTGTGTATCCAAATTGTGCAGTCTTTTCAAAATTCAAGTGCTTTTGATCTTGGTGCTATGGTTCTATTTCAGAAGGGGCAGGGTATATTCCTGGTTCTGTTTTAAAGACTTTCCCCTAAATGTGTCTGATCCCTCTTGTATTGAATATCTTGTTTTGTCATCCAGATTTGCACTCGTTTTTTTCACCATGCTCTTTTGTTAGAAAACCAAACACTTCAGATTCCTTGAAGAACTTCTTTGATTGCTGGATTCCCCTGGAGTGAGCTTGTGGGAAGCCCTGGCAAGATGCAGGGAGGGAAGAAGAAAGGAAAGTTGAAGCAGAAGAAACAGGGTTAATTTTGACAGCTGATGACTAAGGTGTGGCAGCTGGTGACTGATGAGAAAAACACATTCCTCTGAATGCAAACAACCTTTGCACCAACCTTACCCCTTTCCATTGCTTGAAGTAGAAGCAGAAAGATCTCAGACCTGATCCTGTCACCATTCCTCACGTCATTCTTTGCTTAAGATGAAAGCAGGCATGATCTCAGTCCAGTATGAGTTGATTTTGCCCCAGAAACCTGACTAAAGGTAAGTGAGACCCTTATTTACATGCTAAAAGAGACACTCAAATGTGTGGGGGGCACTGGTGTATGCAAAATAAGGTCAAGTACAAAAGCACACATGCACACTCAATGATAGCTTCTTATTCTTGCACAGATAGTATGTGACTACCGCACTCCATGTCCATATGCCAGTGCTTTTGTAGAAAATACATATAATTTCACTGCATCCCAACCATGGGGCTGCCCTGTTTGTGGGGTAGCCTTCTTTGATGTTTTTCCTGGGCTGCTCTGTCTATAGGGCATCTCGCTGTATCTTGTGTGAGTCTAATAAGCTCTCCCTCTTTACTAGTTCCCATTGGTTGTGTGTGATTTCCAGCATAAGTCAGTGAACCCATGGAGCTAGTGACAAGTTGGGGTATTTTGTTCCTTTGGGTCTTTTTTAAGGGGACTGCTTTAGTCTGGTTTATTCCCTTCACCAAAAGTCACATCTCCTTGAAAGGTGGCTGTGTCCATGTCTCTCTCCTTCTAAGTTATGGCAACTGTTCTCTCTTTGCCCCTTCCAGCCAAAGAGTGGTGACGGATCAGTGGGCAGAAACACCAGGGCCTAGTTACAGGTTTCATGGTTTTCTCACAACCTGTGTAATCCCTCTAAAAACTCTCTGCAATCTTCTATTTGACTGTGTCATTTTTTTTCTGCTTGGACCCTGCCTAATAGATTTTGCCTTATTTATGTTCCCAAATTTCAGTGGACTTAGAGGATCTTTAAGGAATCTCCTATGACCAGCATTCTGACTTTGTCCACAGCTCATATAAGTTTGTTTCTTTCATCTGTCAAGGAGAATTCTGCCATGGTTGATTTCTCTGAGGTAAAAAGATAAGGATGGAAAAAGCAGCTGGAGTTCTAACATTTACCTTCTAACATCTGCCTCCTTCTGTGAAATCTCTGAAGAAAGACTGGCTGATCCCAGATGGCAAAGAACAAATAAATTGAGGAAGATCCAGGGATAAAAATCTTAAACCAACTTTGTAATTTTTATTCAAATGATGCAATATAATTAAAATATAAAGAAGTTTGCTCCCAAGGAGAAACAAGTGAAGGGGCCTTAACTCCATCTGTGTTTGAATTTTATGCCTCTCCATATTTTCATGGTCAGTTAATCCCTTAAACTGATGACTAGTAGGCAATTTATGTGGATGGTACAAGGAACTAATTGGTAATATTGTTACACAAAATCTTGTGGGCAGAAATTATGCCTGTCTTTTAAACAGTGTGCCTTTGGTATTTGAAGAGAGAATTCTAGTGCCTTGAACCTCAAAGTAATTCAGTCTGATGATGTCAGAATTAATGAATAATATGGAAACCTAAGTGTAGGATGGATGGAGTGAAAATGCATTAAAGATTAATGACAGACTAGTGGGAGAGAGACATTTGGTGGTGATCAAAGACTCTGAGGCTTTCATCTGCCAGGGCCTGGGAGAATGTTGAACATCTTGGAATTTGTCATATTGCCTTTGGTAAAATGTTATCAGCCTGCTATTCGGCAAGACACTCTGACTCTGATCTGATCATTCATTCAGAAAATATTTTGGGGTCACCCACTCTGTCCCAGACATTGGTTACAAAAACGGGATGGTGATGAGCTGCAACACATACACTGCCTTTTTTCATGGAGATTACACTATGGTAAAATAGACAAATTTTCTTAAATGATGGAATAAGAACATTCATATATTCTTTGGTAACTACAAATGAGAGGTTCTCCAGTGTCAAACTGCCCCAAACATTGAGGGAAATATAATAAAAACCATTTTAAATGTGGAAACAAATCCTTCTCAAAGTCAGGGGCATCCTCAGAGCTCAGAAAAAGAACGAACACTGAAAAACAGAAAGCAGATTGTAGGTTAAAGTCCAGGCCACCTTTCTGTGGAGTGAGAAAGAGAAATTTTCAGTCATAATTCATAAAAGCGAGTAATTCACTGTGAGTGAGAATGAGCAGACACAGTTGACAATGGGTTTAAGCAATAAAACTGAGGCAATATTCAAAAAGAAAACATTATTGCACTCATAGCTACAAGGCAAATACTCTGATCTAAAGTGGACCTGGGGTCTCCTGTAGAGGCTTCATTGAAGCTGCTGTACTTTGAGTGGGCTCTGAAGAGTGTTGTGGAGGCCTGGGCTGGAAAGTCCCGGCAGAAGTTTGTCCATGTAAGTAGGTACGTGGGCTGGAGAACTCAGGAACTAAAAGGATGATGATGATGGGGTAGGGGTGGGGGGAATAAATTTTGCAGTAAAATCTTGGAAGCTAAGCTTATGAAAAAGGGTAGATTTCTCACCCATATCTGAAAAGTGATGGCCAACTATTATTAGTGATTTTAACCAGTGAGATAACACCAGAATTGTTATTTATTTATTTACTTTTTCATTGGAAATTTGCACCTTTATGTAATCTCTCTTGGTTCTTATTTTTCCCCCTTCTCCTGCCCTCCCTTCAACCCCTCTATCCCTCCTATTTACAAAGACTTTGTTTCCATTTTTTCATTTTCTCATATTAATTCTATTCCCTTCTTTCCTTTCCCCTACCCTCCCCACTTCCTCTTCCCCTTGTCCCTTTTCTTCCTATTTCACATTGTCTATTATACCTTTTAGTCCTTATTTACACTTTCAGTTTCTCACACTAGAAAAACAATTTGGTATTTACATATGTGTGTCCTCTTTATTTCAGTTAACAGTATCACCTCAATGTGTATTCATTTAGCTATAAATGTCTCTAATTTCTCATTTTTTATGGCTGAGTAGTACTCCATTTTATTAAAAAGAACCACAATATTTTCTTTATCCAGTCTCCAGTTGATAGGCATTTGGGCTGCTTCCAAGTTTTAGCTATTACAAATTGTGCTGCTATAAATATGGGTACACATATATTACTGTGGTATAATACTTTTAATTCTTTGGGAAAGATACCCAGCAGAGGCGTAGCTGGGTCAAATGGGACTTCCAGTCCTAGTTCTTTGAGGTATATCCATACTGATTTCCACAGTGGTTGCACCAGTCTACACTCCCACCAGCAGTGGAGCAGGGTTCCTCTTTCCTCACAGCCCCGCCAGCATTTGTTATTGGTTGATTTCATGATAGCAGCCATTCTTTCTGGAGCGAAGTGGAATCTCAGTGTTGTTTTCATTTGCGTCTCTCCAATGATCAGTGATGCTGAACATTTTTTCATATATTTATTTGCTATTTCTACTTCTTTGTTTGAGAAATGTCTGTTCATTTCAGATGCCCATTTGCGGGTTGCATCTTTAAATTTGGGACATCTGATCTTTTTAAGTTCTTTATAGATTCTCGATAATAGACCTTTGTCTGAGGAACAGCAGGTGAAGATTTTTTCCCCACATTGTGGAGTGTCTCTTCACAGTGCTGGTGGTTTCTCTTGCTGTGCAGAAGATTTTTAATAAGAAGAGATCCCACTTGTTGATAGTTTGTGCTAGTTCATGGGCAACTGAGGTTTTGTTCATAAAATCTTTTTATACACCAATGTCTTCAAGAATTCTACCTAACCTCTGTTCCAGCTGATTCAGTGTTTCTATTTTTAATATTTATATATTTTATCAATTTCAATTTTAGTTTAGTGCATGGTGAGAGATATAGTCTAGTTTTAATCTTTGACAAGTTGAAACCCAATTTTTCCAACACCATTTATTAAAGAGGCTATCTTTCCTCCAATGAGGGTGTTTGGCACCTTTATGGAAGATGAGATGGCTAAGTGTATCTGGAGTTGTTTCTGCATCTTCTAATCTGTTCCACTGGTCCTCAGGTCTGTTTCTTTGCCAGTACCATGCTGTTTGTATTACAGTAGTTTTGTAGTATAGTTTCAAATTGGGGGTTGTGATACCCCCTGCCATGTCTCTGTTACCTAGAATTGCTTTTGCTATTCTAGGTTTCTTCTTGTTCCAAATGAATTTTTGCATTGTTTTCTCAAGGTCCATGAAGCATGCTTCTGGGATTTCTATTGGCATTGCATTGAATCTATATAGCAGTTTTGGAAGTATGACCATTTTCACTATATTGATCCTTTCTACCCAGGAGCAGGGGATGTCTTTCTATTTTCTGATATCATTTTCAATCTCTCTTTTAAGAGTGTTATAGTTTTCAGGGAAAAGTTCTTTGATTTCTTTTGTTAGGTTGATTTCTAGGTATTTCAGTTTTTTGGATGCTATTGTGAAAGGAATTATTTGCCCTATTTCTGTCTCAGTGAGTCTGTTCATGTAGAGGAAAGCTATTGATTTTTGTGTGTTGACCTTGTATCCAGCTACTCTACTGAATTTAGTTATTAAGTCTAGAATATTATTCATGCCGTTCTTGGGGTATTCTATATAGGTATCATGTTATCTGCAAATAATGACAATTTGACTTCTTCATTTCCTATCTTTATTCCTTTTATTTTGTTCTCTTGTGTAATTGCCATGGCTAATATTTTCAAAACTATATTGAACAAGAGTGGTGATAGTGGACATCCTTGTCTTGTTCCTGATTTTAGCATGAAGGATTTCAGTTTTTGACCATTTAATATGATACCGGCTGTTGGTTTTTCATTGATGGCTTTTATCAGTTTGAGGTAGAGACCATCTATTCCAATTTTTTGTAGGGCTTTTATCATAAGTGCGTGTTGGATTTTGTCAAATGCTTTTTCTGCGTCTATGGAGATAATCATATTGTTTCCGTCCTTGACTCTATTGATATACTGTATTACATTGATTGATTTGCATATGTTGAAGCATCCCTGCATGCCTGGGATGAATCCTACTTGGTCGAGGTATATGATCTTTTTAATGATATTCTGCATTCTATTTGCCAGTATCTTATTAAGAATTTTTGCATCTATGTATATTAGTGAGATTGGCCTATACTTCTCTTTTTCAATTGGGTCCTTCTCTGCTTTGGGGATCAAGGTGATGCTCGCTTCCAAGAATGAATTCAGGAGTATTGCTCCCCTTTCAATTTCATTGAAGAGTTTAAACAGTAGTGGCAGTAGTTCCTCTCTAAATGTCTTGTAGAATACAGCAGTGAAGCCATCAGGGCCCGGGCTTTTCTTAGTTGATAAGTTTTTAATTACATTTTCAATTTCATTACTTGGTATTGGGTTGTTTAGAAATTTTAGGTCTTCTTAGTTCAATTTTGGTAATTCATACGTATCTGGGAATTTGTCCATTTCTTCTGTGTTGTCCATCTTATTGGTGTATAGGTTCTGGAAGTAGGTATTGATGATCTTCTGGACTTCCATTGGGTTTATTGTAATTTCACCCTTTTCATTCCTAATTGCGTGGATTTGGGCCTTCCTTTCCTTTTTTGATAAGGTTGGCTAAGGGTTTGTAAATTTTGTTTATTCTTTTGAAGAACCAACTCTTGGCTTCATCAATTTTTTGTACCATTCTCTTAGTTTCCACTGAATTGATTTCTTCTCTGATCTTTATAATTTCCTCCCTTGAATGAGCTTTGGATTTGTCCTGCTCTTCTTTTTCTAGAAGCTTGAGGTTCAGCATCAGGTTGTTTAATTGGGCTTGCTCTTTTTTCCTAATATGTGTATTCATTGCTATGAATTTCCCTTGTAAGACTGCTTTCATTGTGTCCTATAGATTCTGATATGTTGTATTGTCATTGTCATTTAAATGAAAGAACTGTCTGATTTCTTCTTTAATTTCCTCTGTGACCCATTAGTTATTCAGAAGTGTGTTGTTCAATTTCCATGTGTTTATAAAATTTTTGTGGTTTCTTTTGCTATTGATCTCCAATTTCATAGCACTATGGTCTGATAATATACAGGGGATAACTTCAATTCCTTTGCACTTACTTAAACATTTTCTATGAGTGAGTATGTGGTCTATTTTGGAGAACAGCTCATGTGCGGCTGAAAAGAATGTACATTCTGATTTTGTGGGGTAGAACACTCTGTAGACATCTGTTAAGTTCATTTGTTCAAGAATTTGATTGAGTTCTAGTATTTCATTACTTATTTTTTGTCTAGTTGATCTCTCTATTTGTAACAGTTGGGTATTGAGGTCCTCTGCTACAATTGCATTAGTGCATATATGACTTTTTATGCCCATTACTATTTGTTTTATATAGTTGGGTGCACTAGTGTTTGGTGCATAGATATTTATGATTGTCATCTCTTCCTGTTGGATTGTTCCATTTACAAGGATGTAGTATCCTTCTTTGTCTCTCTTAATCAGTGTTGGTTTGAAATCCACTTGATCTGCAAAGAGGATAGCTACTCCTGATTTTTTTTTTTTGGTTACTGTCACATGTAGTATTGTTTTCCACCCTTTAATTTTCAGTCTATGAGTTCCTTTTTGAATTAAGTGTGTTTCTTGTATGCAGCATATTGTTGGATTTTTGCTTCTTGACCCATTCTGCCAATCTATTTCTTTTGATTGGTGAATTGAGACCATTAACATTGATTGTTATAACTGATAATATTGACCTATCATTGTCATGACTTTTTCTTTTTGTTGGATTCTCCCCCTTTACATTTAATTTCTTGTCTCACCTGATGGGTTCTTTCTGCTGTGCTTCCTGGGGTTGTGATCCTCTTTATCTTTTCCTAGGATATTTTCTAAAATTTTTTGCAGTGCTGGTTTGGTATTGATAAAGTTCCTAAGGGACTCTTTGTCATGAAAGTATTTTATTTCTCCATCAATTTTGAAAGATAGTTTTGCAGGGTATATCAATCTGGGTTGGAGGCTGTTTTCCTTTAGTGCTTGAAATAAGTCACTCCAAGCTCTTCTTGCCTTGAGGGTTTGCATTGAGAATTCTGCTGTGATTCTGATGGGCTTTCCTTTGTATGTGATTTGTTTCTTTTCTCTCATTGCTTGTAAAACTTTGTTCTTCTGTTGAGTTTCTGGAATCTTAACAATTATATGCCTATGTGTAGATTTTTTTTTATCATGGCTAGTTGGAGTCCTCTGTGCCTTACTTATCTGTATGTGAAGTTCTTTTCTCCTGCTTGGGAAGTTTTCTGCCATCACTTCCGTGAACAGTTTTTTTAATTTCATCTGCACTGTCTTCTATTTCTTCATTGACTCCAATCAGTCTTATGTTATTCTTCTTTGCATCATCTAGCAGCTGCTGGATTGATTTCTCATGATCCCTTATAATTTTGAAGCAATTTTTCTTTTCCTGGTCACTAATTGCAATCTTATCTTCTATATCTGAAATTCTGTCCTCACATTGGCTCATTCTGCTGTGTAGACTTTCAATGGAGTTTTTCATCTCCTGGAAATCTATTTGCATCTGTTTTATGGATTCCATTTGTTTCCTATGTTGAGATTCCATCATGTTCCTCAGCTTCTCTCTCAATTTATTAATCATGTCTTACACTATCGGCACAATCTCTGCTGTTATCTGAGAAATTATTTCTGATTTCATTTTTTCCAGATCCCCTTTTGTTGCCAGTTCAGGGAGTCCAGGTCATTAAGTATCAGAGTGTTCCATCTCATTTCCCTTTGGGGTTGCTGTAGGTGATATGGAAGTCTGGTTTTGAGACTTGTTTTCATGTCTTCTCATTTCAACCTGGGGTTGGGGGTGTTGTTGGCACCTGCTTGGCTCACTTCCTCTGAGCTGGGAGCAGTGGAAAGGTGGCCCAGAAGCCCCTACCTCTGGGCTGGGAGTGATGGAACCCAGAAATTTTATTTTAGAACTACTTCCTCTTCACTAAATTGTATAGTGCAGACTGCAGCAGGTAAGTGTGGGGGATGATCCAGGTGAGAGAACGGTGGTTAAAATCCTCCTGGGTTTCACAGACTGATGTGAACAGAACATCAAGCAATCAGGGAGAGAGCAGACCTGAGAGAATAATGTAGACATTATCTGGTTCTTCAGGTATATTGCTTGTGCTGGAAAGGAGAAGAGAGCAAATCCTGTCATATTTACACACACTTATTTTTTTTTAGTTGAAAAGCATTTAAAAATAAAACATGAAATCCATAACATCAAAACCACCACCACCATTTTTAAGGGATGAAAATGAAAGACCCATTGGCATTAGTTTTTAGAGCAGAAGTAGAAAAGGATAGGGGTTGTAAATCTGTTTCAGGTTGAATCTGCAATAAACTTTTCTCAGCTTCCCCACTTTTCCCTATTCTGTTACCATTGAACCTCATGTATCATTTTTCATTTGTCTTAATCTTTCCCTCTAAATAAGCTCCTGCCCTTTCTTCTTTCCATGCTTCCATTTTGCTAATTTTGACTTCTTTCAAATGTTAGCATTAATGACAGACTAACCCAAAACGTAGCCTCATAGCTATGTTGAGCATGTGTAGGTGAACAGTTCTTGCAGTTTTTACAAGACTATGATGTAGGTACTTACATTCCAATTTGCAGATAAGAAAAACGAAGATTTAGGCAAACTAGCTCACTTGATCGAAAGTCATTTAGTAATGGCAGAGCTAGCATTTAAGCTCAGACAGTTCCTTAAAAAGAAAAATCAAAAGTACAATATTTCTTGGTTTGGGTGGCTAAACCTATACACTTGTGCTTCTTTAACTTTAAATATATATCACCTAGAGATTTTGTTAAAGATAGATTTTAACTTTGTGGGCCTGGGAAGGAACCAAGTTTTGCATTTCTAATAAGTCCCAGGGTGATGTTGCAGAGCTACTTTGAGTAGCTCTAGTACTTGAGAGATGTTAAACAATTTGTTTATTTATATTTTTGAGACAAGGTATCACTAGGTTACCAAGGGTGGGCTTGAATTTGGGCTTCTTCTGCCTCAGACTCTCAGAGTGCTGGAATTACAGGCATACACCACTACATCTGGCTTGTAAATATTTATTGAAGAAAATAATTCCAAATAAGTAATGCTCAGATGTATACACTAATGTTTTCTTTCTTCACAGAACCCACTGTTGCCTTCACTTCTGCTTGTCTGAGTAGGAGTGATTTGGTTCAGTAGTGATAAAGCACCTGCTATGGATAGGGACAGTCCACATAGAAGCTGCCAAGATGAGTGAGCTGTGGCTGTTTTTAGGGGCTGGAAACCTGAGTGGCTTTGTCAGGTGGGCATAGGCTCTGGCTCAGCAGTTGCCCCTGGACGAGTTACCACCCACTGAGCCCTCTTGCTTTACCACTAATCATTGAGACCATAAATACCAGTGCCAATTTCTGTACTATTTTTCCTGAGTCATCTTGTCTGTTCCCTTCAACAACCCTACACCCCATACACTATTGGTATTTTCCTTTTTATATATGATATTATGGCAGAGCACAGTTAACTGCCTTGCCCAGAGGTAGTTATCTAGTAGGTAGTTACTCCAGCTTAACATTGAGTTGAAGGGTTTCAAATTCCAGAATCCTGTTCTTAAACATTATGTTCTTCTGCCAACCTGAGACTATCCAGTGAAGAATGAAGAAGAGTTGGAGATGGGAAGTAGGAAGCATTGAGAGAGTTTGTGTTTTACCTTCTGTTTTAAATTTTGGAAAATATAAAAATGTAAAATATAGAAAATTGTGTCACAAATGTTAAAATATTCACCTTGACAAAGATATGTTTTTGTTAGTCTTGTTCTATAATTTTTAATGTAAAAGAAACAAGGTATCACAGTAAGTTTGACATTCCTTTAAGCCCTACTGATTGATACCTCATTTCCTAACCTATTCTGAGGAATGTATATTTCTAGATTTTTTTGTTGTTGTTCCCGGTGACTGAAGTTGGGACCTTGTACTTGCGAGGCAGGTGGCAGAACCACTGAGCTAAATCCCCGGCTTTTCTAGATTTTTATTGCAAGAAAGTATTTATCTAGAAGTTTTTTTTCTATTTCAGTATTTACATATATACACACATATATGTGACATGTGTATTGTATTGTTTTTGTGTTAAAATATTCAAAAATTATAATATGCTGTGCCGTATATAACCATCTACAATATATTCTTTTCATTTGGGATCATGTTTTTGATATCTGTCTATATTAAATCACATAGGCATAGCTTTTTAATTTTAAATTCCATTGCATTCCATCTTAATGATCTCTTTTGCTACTGATGGATGTTTAGTTTGTTTGTAACATAAGTTCATGCATGCTGATATAAACATTCTTGAATAGTTTTCTGGGCTATAGTACAAGAATCTCTATAGGCTTTACACAGAAATAGAATTGTTGGATTATAGATTATTATGCCCCTTTTAAAATTACAGATCTGTTGCCAAATTGTTCTCAAAAGTACTTGCAGCAACTGCATAATTTCTGGAAGCATACATAGTTATCAAAACTTTGTGTGGTTATTTCCCCCTATTTAAGGAGGATGAAATGCTACACCATTATTAGTTTAATTTGTAAGGTCTTGCTTGCTAAAGTTGAATTTAAAAAAAAAATTGACTACTGTGTATCCACTTTGCTTGTTAATAACTTTGAATCACTTTTTCTAACTCCATTTGTAACAGTTCTTATCTATTCTGAAGACTGTTTCCTATCTGTGGTGTATTGTAAATAGTTATCAGGATTCTGTAAATTGTTTATAATTTCCACAACTTAATATCTTTCATTTGGGCTAATGATATTTTTCTGTTGGGCATTGTACTTTTCCTTTGGGAAGGGCTTCTTAGGTGAGAGCCAGCATAACAGATGGGTAGGAGCATTGTTTTGGAACCGGCCTGCCTCAGATGGAAGCTGAGTTACCTCCTATCTTACACTATCCTATCCAAATTCATCACATCTCATTGCATGGATGATGACTCATCAGTCCAGTATTACACAGTAGAGGTGGCTGGTGGAGCTGGTGTCAGGAAGGTCCATTGTAAAGAAGCAGCATTGTCTTTATTTGGAAGGACAGACCCCATTTGGGGCCCACCTTGTGTCACAGGCGTTCATGTGAGGTTTTCTTTTGTTGTTGGTGCCTCATCCTTGGAGGAAGAGTTCAGGTCATATCATCTGTGGTGGGGAATAGTCATGTAAGTATAAGGACAGCAGATGTAGGTCAGAAATTCACTGTTTCAACACTAACTTCCTGCTTTGTTTCTGCTAATTTCATTGGTTGCTAATTTTATTTATTGATGTCCCTAACCGGACATGTGAGGTTAGTGCCCATATTAATATTAGTAACTGACAGAATTTCAAAAGCTCAAAATACTATCTTTTGTATTATGGGTAGATATTTACTTTGAATTAATGGTCACACTTTACTGCTCTGTCCCATGATATCTGTACAATGGGGTCAATAGAACTTGTTCTACCTTGCTTAATGAGTTGGGAAGATTTAACCAGGTAGTGTGCTCTGAAAAGCCATTTTTAGTTTGGTGGCCACAAGTGTGACCAGGAGCAGACAAAGAAGCACAAATAGGAGGTACAATTGTCATGTAAAGTACATGAGAACAAGGATTCTCTTTGGCTTGTGGTGTGGCCAAGTGTGTGGAACTTAGATGTTTTTTGGATAAGTGGAATAGCATAAAATTTAATCAGGATCTTCATTTGTGGTAAAATAAAGGTGAATGTGCACTTGAAAATTCAATGTTTTGATGTATATAAGCACACATACACATATACACAAGGGATGATTAAAATATATAATTAATGTTTAAATTTAAAAATTGTTATGATAAAATTACATTGCCAATACCCCCTTAAAGTGTCTTTACAAGTATGATTTAAAAAGATATGGTGAATGGTTCTGCTGAGGACCATCCAAATGAAAGGCTCATAGAAACATTACAGTGTGTCCTTGTCCACCTTAATCACTAGATTTGGCACTGTGCAGCTTCTGCTTCTTCCCCAAAATCAAACTGGTCACTAAAGATAAATGTTTATTTGTTTGTTTTTAATTAAATTCTTTTATTGGTACATTTTAGGTATACAACACAATTACATTTCTCATTGGGAACTGTACCTTTACATAATGCATCTTGGTTCTTATTTTTCCCCCATTCCCAGCCCTCCCTTCACCCCCTCCACCCTTCCCTATTTACAAAGACTTTATTTCCATTTCTCAGCATTTTTTCTTTCCCTTCTTTCTTTTCCCCTGCCCCTCCCACTATCCCTACCCCTTTGGACCTTTTCTTCCTATTTTGCGTTATTGATTATTCATTCTAATCATTGGTACATTTTAGGTATAAAATATAATGACACTCATCATTGGAAATTTGCACCTTTACATAGTCTCTCTCGGTTCTTATTTTTCACCCTTGCCCAGCCCTCCCTTCAACCCCTCCAGTCCTCCCTATTTACAAAGATTTTGTTCCTATTTTTCCATTTTCTCATATTAATCCCATTCCCTTCTATCCTTTCCCCTAGCCCTCCCACTTCCTTCCCCTTTGCCCCTTTTCTTCCTATTTCACATTACCTATTATACATTTAGTCCTTATTTACACTTTCAGTTTCTCACACCAGAGAAACTATTTGGTGTTTATACATGTGTGTCCTATTTATTTCACATAAGAGTTTCGCCTCAGTGTGCATCCACTTAACTATAAATGTCTCTAATTTCTCATTTTTTTATGGCAGAGTAATACTCCATTTTATAAAAAACCACATTTTCTTTTTCCAGTCTCCAGTTGATGGGCATTTGGGCTGTTTCCAAGTTTTAGCTATTACAAACTGTGCTGCTATGAACATGGGTACACATATATCACTGTGGCAAGATTCTTTTAATTCTTTGGGGAAGATCCCCAGCAGTGGAAGAGCGGGGTCAAATGGGACTTCCAGTCCTAGTTCTTTGAGGTATCTCCATACTGATTTCCACAGTGCTTGCACCAGTCTATACTCCCACTAGCAGTGGAACAGGGTTCCTCTTTCCCTACAGCCCCACCAGCATTTGTTATTGGTTGATTTCATGATAGCAGCCATTCTTTCTGGAGTGAAATGGAATCTCAAGATTGTTTTCATTTGCATCTCTCGAATGACCAGTGATGTTGAACATTTTTTCATGTATTTATTTGCTATTTCTACTTCTTTGTCTGAGAAATGTCTGTTCATTTCAGTTGCCCATTTTTGGATTGAGTCTTTAAATTTGGGAGGTCTGATCTTTTTTAGTTCTTTGTAGATTGGAGATAGTAGACCTTTGTCTGAGGAAGAGCAGGTGAAGATTTTTTCCCACATTGTGGATTGTCTCTTCACACTGCTGGTGATTTCTCTTGCTTTGCAGAAGCCTTTTAATAAGAAGAGATCCCACTTGTTGATTGTTTGTGCTAGTTCACGGGCTACTGAGGTTTTGTTCATAAAATCTTTTCCTACACCAATGTCTTCAAGGGTTCTACCTAACCTCTGTTCCAACTGGTTCAGAGTTTCTATTTGAATATTTAGATCTTTAATCCATTTTGATTTTAGTTTAGTGCATGGTGAAAGATATAGGTCTAGTTTTAATCTTTGGCAAGTTGAAGCCCAATTTTTCCAACACCATTTATTAAAGAGGCTATCTTTCCTCCAGTGAGGGGGTTTGGCTCCTTTATCAAAGATGAGATGGCCGAGTGTGTCTGGTGTTTCTGCATCTTCTAATCTGTTCCACTGGTCCTCAAGTCTGTTTCTTTGCCAGTACCATGCTGTTTTTATCACAGTAGCTTTGTAGTAGAGTTGCAGGTTGGGGATTGTGATACCCCCTGCCATGTCTCTGTTACCTAGAATTGCTTTTGGTATTCTGGGTCTCTTCTTGTTCCAAATGAATTTTTGGATTGTTTTCTCAAGGTCCATGAAGTATGCTGCTGGGATCTCAATTGGAATTGCATTAAATCTATATAGCAGTTTTGGAAGTATGGCCATTTTCACTATATTAATCCTTCCTACCCAGGAGCAGGGGATGTCTGTCCATTTTCTGATGTCATCTTCAATCTCTCTTTTCAGAGTGCCATAGTTTTCAGAGAAGAGGTCTTTGATTTCTCTTATTAGGATGATTCCTAGGTATTTCAGTTTTTTGGATGCTATTGTAAAAGGAATTATGTGCCCTATTTCTCTCTCAGTGAGTCTGTCATTGGTGTAGAGGAAAGCTATTGATTTTTGTGTGTTGACCTTGTAAGCAGCTACTTGACTGAATTTGGTTATTAAGTCTAGAAGACTTTTGGTGGAGTTCTTGGGGTCTTCTATATAGAGTATCATGTCATCTGCAAATAATGACAATTTGACTTCTTCATGTCCTATCTTTGTTCCTTTAATTTCTTTCTCTTGTCTAATTGCCATGGCTAATGTTTCCAGAACTATATTGAACAAGAGTGATGATAGTGGACATCCTTGTCTTGTTCCTGATTTGAGTGTGAAGGATTTCAGTTTTTGACCATTTAGTATGATATTGGCTGTTGGTTTTTCATAGATGGCTTCTATCAGTTTGAGGTAGAGACTATCTATTCCAATTTTTTGTAGGGTTTTTATCATAAATGCATGTTGGATTTTGTCAAATGCTTTTTCAGCGTCTATGGAGATAATCATATGGTTTTTGTCCTTGGCTCTATTGATATAGTGTATTACATTTGATTGATTTGCATATGTTGAACCATCGCTTCATCCCTGGGTTGAATCCCACTTGATCAGGGTGTATGATCTTCTTGATGATCTTCTGCATTCTATTTGCCATTATCTTATTAAGAATTTTTGCATGTATGTTCATTAGTGAGATTGGCTTATAGTTCTCCTTTTCAGTTGGGTCTTTCTCTGCTTTGGGGATCAAGGTGATGCTTGCTTCCAGGAAAGAATTTGGGAGTATTGCTTCCCTTTCAATTTCATTGAAGAGTTTAAACAGTAGTGCCAGCAGTTCCTCTCTAAATATCTTGTAGAATTCAGCAGTGAAGCCATCAGGGCCTGGGCTTTTCTTAGTTGATAAGTTTTTAATTATATTTTTAATTTCATTGGTTGCTATTGGGTTGTTCAGAATTTTTATGTCTTCTCCATTCAACTTTGGTAATTCATATGTATGTAGGAGTATGTCCATTTCTTCTGTGTTGTCCATCTTATTGGCATATAGGTTCTGGAGGTAGGTATTGATGATCATCTGGATTTCTGCTGGGTCTGTTGTCATTTCACCCATTTCATTCCTAATTGCATGGATTTGGGCCTTTTCTTTCCTTTTTCTGACTAGGTTGGCTAAGGGTTTAACAATTTTGTTGATTCTTTTGAAGAACCACCTCTTGGCTTCATTGATTTTTTGTATAGTTCTCTTAGTCTCCATTGCATTGATTTCTCCTGTGATCTTTATAGTTTCCTCCCTTGTATGAGCTCTGGGGTTGTCCTGTTCTTTTTCTAGAAGCTTGAGGTTCAGCATCAGGTTGTTTAATTGGGCTCCCTCTGTTTTCCTAATATGTATATTCACTGCTATGAATTTCCCTTGTAAGACTGCTTTCATTGTGTCCCATAGATTCTGATATGTTGTATTGTCATTGTCATTTAATTGAAAGAACTGTCTGATTTCTTCTTTAATTTCCTCTGTGACCCATTGGTTATTCCGAAGTGTGTTGTTCAATTTCCACATGTTTATGAAATTTTTTGAGTTTCTTTTGCTATGGATCTCCAATTTCATTGCACTATGTTCTGAAAATATACAGGGGATAACTTCAATTCCTTTGCACTTACTTGAACACGTTCTATGTGTGAGTATGTGGTCTATTTTGGGCAATGACCTATGTGCAGCTGAGAAGGATGTGTATTCTGATTTTGTGTGGTGGAAGACTCTGTAAACCTCTGTTAAGTTCATTTGTTCAAGAGTTCGATTGAGTTCTAGTATTTCTTTACTTATTTTTAGTCTAGTTGATCTATCTATTTTTGACAGTGGGGTGTTGAGGTCCCCCACTACAATTGTATCAGTGCATATATGACTTTTCATGTCCGTTAATATTTGTTTTATATAGTTGGGTGCACTAGTGTTTGGTGCATAGATATTTATGATTGTCATCTCTTCCTCTTGGATTCTTCCCTTTACAAGGATGTAGTGTCCTTCTTCATCTCTCTTAATCAGTGTTGGTTTGAAATCTACTTGATCTGCAAAGAGGATAGCTACTCCTGCTTTTTTTTGGGTTCCTGTTGCATGGAGTATTGTTTTCCACCCTTTAACTTTCAGTCTATGAGTTTCCTTTTGAATTAAGTGTGTTCTTGTATGCAGCATATTGTTGGATTTCATTTCATGACCCATTCTGCCAGTCTATTTCTTTTGATTGGTGAATTGAGACCATTAACATTGATGGTTATAACTGAAACGTATTGACTTGTCATTGCCATGACTTTTTCTTTTTGTTCGGTTCTCCCCCTTTACATTTAATTTCTTGTCATGCCAGATGGGTTCATTCTACTTTTCTTCCTGGGGTTGTGATCCTCAATGTCTGTTCCTAGGATATTGTGTAAAATTCTTTGGAGTGCTGCTTTGGTATTCAGGAAGTTCTTAAGGTGCTCTTTGTCATGAAAGTATCTCATTTCTCCATCCATTTTGAAAGATAGTTTTGCAGGGTAAATCAATCTGGGTTGGAGGTTGTTTTCTTTTAGGGCTTGGAATATGTCACTCCAAGCTCTTCTTGCCTTGATGGTTTGTGTTGAGAAGTCTGCTGTGACTCTGATGGGCTTTCCTTTGTATGTGATTTGTTTCTTTTTTCTGACTGCTTGGAGAACTTTGTTTTGTTGTGTTTCTGGAATCTTAACAATTATATGCCTATGTGTAGATTTTTTTTGATCAAGGCTATTTGGAGTCCTATATGCCTCACTTATCTGTATGTCAAGCTCTTTTCCCCTGCTTGGGAAGTTTTCTGCCATTATTTCTGTGAAGAGATTTTTTATGTCAACTCTACTCTCTCCTGTTTCTTCATTGAGCCCAATCAGTCTTATGTTATTCTTCTTTGCATCATCTAGCAGCTGCTGGATTGATTTCTCATGTTCCCTTATAATTTTGAAGCAATTTTTCTTTTCCTGGTCACTAATTGCAATCTTATCTTCTATATCTGAAATTCTGTCCTCACATTGGCTCATTCTGCTGTGTAGACTTTCAGTGGAGTTTTTCATGTCCTGGAAATCTGTTTGCATCTGTTTTATGGATTCCATTTGTTTCTTATGTTGGGATTCCATCATGTTCCTGAGCTCCTCTCTAGATTTATTAATCATATCTTGCACTAGGGGCACAAGTTCTCCTGTTATCTGAGAAATTATTTCTGATTTCATTTTTTCCAGATCCCCTTTTGTTGCCAGTTCAGTGGGTCCAGGTGTTTGAGTATCAGAGGGCTCCATCTCATTTCCCTTTGGGGTTGCTGTAGGTGATCTGGAAGTCTGGTTTTGAGACTTATTTATGTGTTTTCTCGTTTCGACTGGGGGGGGGGCTGTTGGCACCTGCACGGATTATGTCCTCTGAGCTGGGAGAGGTGGGACAGGGGCCGGGAGCAGCAGTAGGGATGGTGACCCCAAAGCCCTTTCCTGTGGGCTGGGAGCAGCAGGAGGGATGTTGGCCTGGAAGCCCCTTCCTCTGGTCCAGGAACAGTGGGACGGCATCTCAGAAGCCCCTCCCTCTGGGCCGGGAGCAGCAGGACTCAGTACCGTGGTCTGGTGGTCTGGTGTCCTCCGTGTCTTTGTAGTGTGGAACCAGGTGGCTGTACAGAGGAGCAGGGGGTTGGGGGTCCAGTGGATTGTTGCCGGGGCATGGGCTGATTCGGTGTCTTCCCTGTGACTCGGGACCTGGGCAGGACGTGCGCAGACCTGCCTTTCTGCAGGGGGCTGATTCAGCTTCTTTGGTGTGACTCAGGACCTCGATAGGGCGTGCACAGACCTGCCTGTCTGCAGCGGGCAGATTCGGCTTCTTTGGTGTCAAGATAAATGTTTTTAATTGAGTCAGAACATTGAGGCAAGCTTGACAGTGTAAATAAGGACACAAAGAGAATGTCCAGAACTGCTTCAGAAAGCAAGAATGATGGGATATGTATATTCAAAGAGAAGGTGAGTATTTTAAAAGGAATTAATGACAATGTCATAAATTGTTAAAAATTTAGGCATTCACTGTAGTTTTTGATCACACCTGTCACATATGCATATTTTCGTGCGTTTGTGTGTCTGTGAAGATATATATGAGAAGAGTAAAAAAGAATGCAGAAAAAAAAGGTTGAGAAAACCATAAATGAGATTGAAGTAGACATTGTCTAGAAATTTAAAAAATCCTAGACTAGAAAGGTCAATTTGATGTTTGGAATTGTTCTTATAACTGAATAAGATCGATGAAGTGACCAATCTCATTGCATAAAGCTGGTCATTAAGATAGTAAGAGAACCACAATTTAACTGTAAATGCTTGATTATGTGTAAGTCTCTAAAGAGAGATGAGAGACTAGAGTCTGCAGGTCTCTGACCTTTTGCATTCTGCAGAAGTGCTTTAAGAGTTGGACAGTTGCCTGTTTTCTAAAAACAATAATAGTGTATCTTGAAGAACTTTGAATTTATTTTTGAGTTTTGTCCATTCATTCCCTATATTCTCATAACAGTGGTTTTAGTAGGCATTTGTTATTTCTGCTTGCTCTGCATCTATTTCCATTTTGTTCTTCTTGCCAACTAGCATCCCAATTTGTTTGAGTGATAATGCCCCATCTCATTCATTTCATTTGTATAATAATGGAATGCTTTTCCGTCAGCAAGAATAACTATGTGACTCAGGCCAGGGAAGTCAGCATAGACCATCTTCTTGGTAATAAAGGGTGACCTTGCCTCAAGGAAGGGTACAAGGCCCAAGACAGGCAAAGATACTCACTGTTGAGGCTTTTGGCCTAAATGTTGTGAAAGTGAGGTGATCCTTCAAGTAGGGCAGCTGCCCTGACTTTTATTCAGAGGAAAGACCCTGTCCAAGAAAAGCTAACCCAGAGGAAATGAAGCTAATGGGGGAAACATAGTCCCAACAGAAGAGGTTAACTCAAAGGAAATGAAGCTAAGAGGGGAAAACCAAGTTCTGACGATGTTTGAGCATCTGAATCCTTTATTACTTAAAGCTGTTCTACCTAAGGCATGTCAATTAGATCAATAAATAAATTCTCTACTTCATTCAATTTGTGTAGGTATTTACTTGCAAATCTAAAAGTATCTTGATGGATACACTTTGATTTTTTAAAAACCTTTCAATGGAATTGATTCTTGAGAGTAAAAAAGGTCTCAGATTTAGGCTGGCAAAAGTCAGTACTATATATATCATGCACCTTACTTCTAGGCAATTACTTATTGAAAATATCTTTGGAAACCTAAACTCTGGGCACTGTTTGTAGATCTGTTGATAAGGGCATGTTTGAATTAGATAATACCAAGTTTATTTTCAGGTCAAAAGTACACAACACTGAGACATCTTTTCTTGTGATAGCCTCATGGTCTCTTTTGTACATTCTGGGATTTTTCAATGATCCTGGGCTATCTCCTGCAAGGTACGGAGGACACTGCTATCAAGCCACCTTTCTTATTTCTGCCTCTCTTTCCTAGTGCTCTGATAATGTAAGGAGGCATGGCAGCTGTGATAATGGGATACTAACTTAGCTGCCATTTTGAATTCTCACAATCCTGAGTACTTAACATAAGGCACTACTCTTAATAATTTTCTTATGAACCCAATGATCCAAGGATTAATAAATGATACATAATCACTAATCCCAAATGAAGGTGTTGGTTTTATTCAGATCAACTTCACTCAACATACTCCACAAGCACAGAGAAAATTTCCACCTTCACCCTAATTAGTACTTAGCATCTTATTACCATTTGATTGACTTTCCAGTCCCCTGAGAAATTGAGATATATAACCATGGGGCATCACTTGGACCAAATGAGGTTTTCCAAGGCATTTTTCATAAATCATTCTCACTCCTATAAGCTGGTCATAGGTCACATGTTGTTCTTTTGGTTTTCCAGGGAAGTCAGCTAGAAGGGCCTTCCTTCAGCGATGGCAAGGCAGTTGGTAATGAGGTTGATGGCTGATCTCCCAGAACTTCCACTGCATGTGAGCAGTGCCGCTCCAAGTGATCAGTCCAGGACTGTGCACCCTAGATCTGCCTGGATGATCCTTGGTCTTTTAAAGTAGTTGTCCCTAGCATCAGATTCTAACATGCTGGAGTATTTATAAAGTAATTCTTTGCACTGCTACCTTTTCTTCCTTCTTGTTTTTGAAAACTTTTCTCTTCTTACTCTCTCACAGTTGACACAAAGATTTCCTTGAAACTTTTCCCTTAAAATCAGGATCCTAAACTAGGAATGATGCCTGTAAGTGAGATTTTTAGAATTAATCTTCTGATTTCCTAAAGGAAAAAGAGTTAACCCTTATTAGAATATTTGAAAGTTCACATTCTAAGACCATTTCTTTCAATCCCCATTTTACTGGCTAGGAAACTGAGGCTCAGAGAATCTAACTAATGAGTCAAAGGTCATAGAGTTAAAGAAATGTTGAGTTCTAAGTCAAACCTGGATGGCACTATGTACAAAACCTGGCTATTTTCCTTTAAGCCCAAAGATGTAGACAGCAGCTGACCCTGGATGCATTCTAGGATAAAGACTGCAGAAAAAAATCATAAATAAAAGCTTTTAGAAAAAAGGATAAACTAAAAGATTTGTCAGGTTCTGTTTTCTACAAGGTGTTATGGGAATTAGCCAAGGAAACATTTAGAAGTCCATGCGGATTTCTAAAAAGGTAGCCTATAATAAACTTTGACCTGAAACGTCTCTGAAATTCATAATTCATAGACAAAAACTACTAGGAATTTATTTTTCTCTAAGTTTATAAAAGAACTTTGATATGCTCTACATGTAAATTTTACTGACTAAAATTTTACAACTAATGCATATTTATAGCCTACTCATGACTTTCTCAGTATGTAGTGAGTTATGTGAGTTACACTTCAAATAATTTTGGTCCTTACATACATAGTCCCTGTAGACACAGTCCTTTGCTATCCTACAGAAAATGGATACTGTTGCTTCCATATAAAGAGTTACTGGTTTTTAAGAATTCACATAAAATTTTTTGAATGATGAAAAATTACTTCTAAACAGTTCTTGATAAATCCTCTCACTTCATTTCTTGTATCAGGGTATATGAGGCAAAGCAGTATATATTTGTTTTAGTTCAGATTTTCTAGAGGAATAGAATCAGTAGAATATATATGTATAACTATACAAGGGTATTTTTAAGGTAGGTTTGCAGGATCAGAGATGGGAGAGCCCATAATGGCTGTCTGCATCCTGGACAGCCAGAGGATCCAGTAGCTGCTCAGCCCAAGAAGATGGAAGCCATAGAACAAGAGAAATCAAGGATGCAGCACCATTCCAAGATCAAATCCTGGAAGTTCACTGGAGATTTGCTGGTGCCAGTCTGTGTTGGAAGACTGAAGAAGTTGGAGACTGATGTCAAAGGCAGTGGCAGCAAAGAATGTTCCTGCTCATGAATACCAGGATTCTTAAAAAAATGGGTGAACATACCAACATCATACTAAATGGTCAAAAACTGAAAATTTTCACTCTAAAATCAGGAACAAGACAAGGATGCCCACTATCACCACTCTTGTTTAATATTGTTCTCGAAACATTAGCCACAGCAACTAGAAAAGAGAAAGAAATAAAAAGAATAAAAATAGGAAAGGAAGGAGTTAAACCGTCATTATTTGCTGATGATATGATACTTTATATAGTATAAAGATCCAAAATACTCTGCCAAAAGACTTCTAGACCCTTGAAGGGAGGGCAGGGGAAGGGGAAAAAATTAAGAAACACGAAATTATGTAAAGGTGCATATTTCCAATGATGAATGTCATTATATTGTACACCTAAAATGTACCAATAAAAGGATATGCAAAAAAATTTATAACCTATACAATACTTAAGAGTTGTTTTAGTCCCTGTACTTCCTTCACCTTTACTAACATTTAATTCCAGTTTATTTCACAAATGAGGTTTTTTATGTGACTTAAATGATATATTTTGTATATTTGGTGTCATTCATAGTGTGACCTTGCTATTTCATTATTTTTACCACTGTAAAATATATGCAGTATTTTATGATTATGATGTTGTATATCATTTATCTATCTGGAAATTTTTAACATCTTTATAATTGTGAAAGCATATGCTGAGTTACTGGAATGCAATCAAGTAATTTATGCAAAAATTTAGTCTTTCATGTACTTTTAATATAAAATATATTTATTTTGAAAAAAAACGACTTCTAGACTTAATTGAAAGATTCAGAAGAGTAGCTGGATATAAGGTCAACACTCAAAAAACAACAACCTTTTCATATACAAATAATAGACTCACTGAGAGAAATTAGGGAAACAATTCCTTTTACAATAGCATCCAAAAAAATGAAATATCTAGGAATCAACCTAACAAATGAAGCAAAAGACCTCTACACTGAAAGCTATAGCTCTTTGATAAAGGAGATTGAGGAGGATATAAGAAAATGGAAAGACATCTCTTGTTCCCGGATAGGAAGAACCAATATAGTGAAAATGGCCATACTTCCAAAACTATTGTATAGGTTTAATGCAATGCCAATTGAAATTCCAACAATATATTTCACAGAATTAAAGAAAACAATCCGAAAATTCATTTGGAACCAGAAAAGACCTAGAATAGCAAAAAAATTTTAGGGCAACAGAGATATGGCTGGGGATATTACAATCCCCAACTTGAAATTATACTACAAAGCTACTGTGATAAAAACAGCATGGCACTGGCAAAGAAACAGACCTGAGGATCAGTGGAATAGATTAGAAGATGCAGAAATGACTACAGATATGCTCAGCCACCTCATCTTTGACAAAGGAGCCAACAATCCTCATTGCAGGAAAGATAGCCTATTTAATAAAGGGTGTTGGAAAAACTGGATTTCAACCTGCCAAAGATTAAAACTAGACCCATACCTATTACCATGCACTAAATTAAGATAGAAGTGGATTAAAGATTAAAATATTAAGACAGAAACACTAAATTTGCTGGAAGATAAGTTAGGTTGAACTCTTGAAGACATTGGTATAGGAAAAGATTTTAGGAACAAAACCTCAGTGGCATGGGAACTTGCACAAAGAGTCAACAACTGGGATCTTATATTATTAAAAAGCTTCTGCACTGCAAGAGAAACCACCCACAAAGCCAAGAGACAACCTACAATGTGGGAAAAAATTTTCAGCAAGTGTACCTCAGACAAAGGACTACTATCTAGAATATACAAAGAACTGAAAAAAATCAGACCCCCCAAATTCAAAGACCCAATCCAAAAATGGGCATCTGAAATGAACAGACATTTCTCAGACAAAGAAGTAAAAGCAGCAAATAAATATATGAAAAAATGTTCAGCATCACTGGTTATTTGAGAGATGCAGATGAAAACAACACCAAGGTTCCACCTCACCCCAGAAAGAATGGCTGCTATTAAGAATCATCCAATAACAAATGCTAGCAGGGTGTGGGGAGAAAGGAACCCTTCTCCATTGTTGGTGGGAGTGCAGACTGGTGCAACCACTGTGGAAATCAGTATGGAGATACCTCAAAGAATTAGGCTTAGAGATCCCATTTGACCCAGCTATCCCCCTGCTGGATATCTTCCCCAAAGAAATAAAAGAATCGTACCACAGCAATATATGTGCACCCATGTTTATAGCGGCACATTTCATAATAGCAAAAGCTTTGAAACAGCCCAACTGCCCATTAACTGGAAACTGGTTAAAGAAGATGTGGTATTTTTTATAAAATGGATTACCACTCAGCCATAAAGTATGAGAAACTAGAGACATTTATAGCTAAATGGATGCACGTTGAGGCCATCCTCTTAAGTAAAATAAATAGGACACACATGTAAATACCGAATAGTTTCTCTAGTGTGAGAAACTGAAAGTGTAATTAAGGATACACATGAATGAAATTGCCTTATAATATATTTCTTGGATTGTGTTTCCATCCTGTGTCATATCATTGTATTGAAATTTAAATTTGGGAAAAGCTTGGCTTATGTGGCATGTGCTAGCTAACTGGAGTTTTTTTCCAGACCACTATTTGTTCAGTGTTGGTTTGGGGGATCTTTCTGAAACAAATTATATCCTCTGGTATCTTGTTGGTTCTTGAGATGCTTTTTTAAGTTATATGGAGAAATCTTTAATTGCTTTTCAGTTTTGTTTTGGTTGAGTTCTAGTGTATTTGAATATTGTCATAGTTTTTTTTCCCTTGCATTGTTCTTCTTTGAATGTTTTTAATTTTTCTATGTGTTTGTGTTTGATAATAAAGTTATTTTAAAAAAATGGATGAACAATCTTCTTCCCCTTTTTTTCTGTCCAGGCTACAAGCCTATTGATTAGTCCTATCTACAACTGGGGTGCATCTTCCCCACATAGTTTGCTGGTCTACCTGCCAATCATCTCCATGGAAACACTCAGAATGGTGTGCTAGGAAATCTGCTAGCTATTTTTTGATCAAATCAAGCTAACATATCATAATACATGGTCACAGCACTTAATGGCATAAAAGCCTCCAGTATGTCCAAAGTACAGTTAATTTTACAAGTTTAAGGTTGCACAGGAATGGCTTGTGAACCTTATCATGAAATAAGGCTTTGATTGGCAATTTCTGGCTGTAGTCACTGGATATCACTTTGCGTGAGAAGTTAGACTTCCAAATAAGGGAATCCCTGAAGCCAACTTGTTACAATGTAACTGTATATCTTCTCTAACAGTAGCAAATAATCACTTGTAATTTCCTTGTATTTCTTTTTTGTAAATTTTCTCTTGTACCCTGAGAATTAAAGTACCCAATACATAGAGCTAGTGACAGGTATTTCATCGAGCAGAGTGACATAAACAGTGTGTTAGTTCTGTGCTTTGGGTAATGTCTGAGATCATATAGACATGATATGAGAGTTGTTTTATTCAAGATAATGGTAGAAAGTCTTCTCCATATTCTTTAAATAAAAGGTGAATAATTTTTTTGTGTGTGTTTGGGTTTCTTTTGTGGCTTGTTTCTTTGGCTTAAAGCAAGTCATGAAAGACCTTTTTACAATATAATAGTTATATCAAAGTTGGAAGGTGGAGCTAAGGTAAAAATGCTAAAATCAAAATGAAAACTGAATGGGATAAACTCAAACAGTGGAGAATTCCCTTGAGATTAGTTCTGATAACAATAAAAGTCAAAAGACATCAAAGATCCAAGAATTATACAAGAATGATCTGAATTCAAATCCTTTCGTGATGGGAAACAATAGAAGTATCAGATGACAACAAGAACTGATTATAAAATGTAGCTGCTTAAATAAAAGTTGTGACCTTGAGTAAAGGCCCTGAGACACTCACTCATTCAATAGAGTGGATGTTAATGACTGGTGGACAAGGCCTTAAATTTGGGGATGGGATTTTTTATCCAAGGAGCACTGGAGATTTTGTTGAGAGATATGGAGACCATCCGTTTTTTTTCTCTCTTCCCATGGCCTGTTAAGACCTAAAATTCCACATATCATACATAAATTTTAACATCATCCTCCCTTAAATGTGTCTCTTCTTGTATAACCTGTGTATTGGCAAAGGAAACATTATTGCTATGATTATAAAAGACAATGTGCCACTTAGCTATGAGCTTGGCGCATGATAAACTCTCAACAAATGGTTAGGAGTAATCATGATACTATGTATCACTTAATTTAATCCTTTTAAGAACTTTGAGGTATACGCTATGGTTACCTGCAATTTTTTTTTTTTTTTTGGTACTAGGGATCAAACTCGGATTAAACTTGCGCTTGCGCAGCAGGTGGCGAAACCACTGAGCTAAATCCCAGTCCTTACCTGCATTTTTAGATGAGAACACTGAGAGTTACAGACATTGGGTGGTTGAACTAAGACAACAGTTTGGAGGTTGCAGCATAGAGGCCTACTGAGAGGAAGCTGATATTGTAAATCAAGAATCTCTACTGCCTCTCCAGAATGTTTGATATGATTGGATAATGACAATGAAGTGGGAAGAGGAGGTAATGACTTCTCTATTCCTTTTAACTTGCTCTGAAAGGTTTGTCCCTTTACTTGGGGTCTTTATATCTTCCAGCATCATTCCTTTGTACTCTGAATGTCTTCTCACCTACACAGAGAGGGAACTGAAGTAGTTATTAAATTGGATATGTGGCCATATACTATTTTCTGACTGAACTTTTTAATACTTCAAAGATTTGAAGTACAGTTTAATGGTGTTTTAGCTGTCGCTGGAATTAAAAAGTTGAGTGCCATTGTGTGCTGGCTTTTGTCCCCCTGTTGGCTGATATTTAGAGAAGTAATTCTTCTACTTGAGGCTTGCAGGATATGTGTACCATGAAACAAACAATAAAGATAGGCCTCTTGAGGTGTGCTATGGATTATTTATTTTCCCCTAACATTCCTTACTGAGAGCCATTCACTGCCTACATTTTTGACCCACTATAACTTTTTCCTTAATAGAAAGGTAAAAAGAGCTTGGATCTACCTCTCCCAAATTTATAACATCACTAAATCATACCGTAAACAACAACAACTATTTTCCAGTTCTTAAGGTGCCCAACACAGGGGCACAAAATAAGAGTAGGTGGCTGTTGTCAGGCACTGACCAAACACTCACAGTGGGTGTTCTTCAAAGTGGTTCTCATAGTGGGGAATTCACATCCTTCCATGTTCCTTCTTTTGATAAATCAAGATTTAGACATCTTCCTCCTACTTACATTTCTCAAGCATTTATTGCTTGTATTTTATCAATGGAACTTTATTGATTATTAATTTCATCTCTCAGAACAACATGACTACCTGCATTCTTCCCTCTGCCCCACATGTATTGTACAGTTATTGTGTTTTACATTCTATGCAAGTGGATGAGGATGAATAAGGCAGGCATACCTCCTGGCCTTGGGATATGAACTGATTATCTATTTCCTATATTATTTAATGTAGTTCTTGGTATGAGGCATCAAGAAATTCTTAATAGATATCTAAACTTAATACACCTAAGCTCTGGTTTTGCCTTGATAGTAATCATAGGAAGCTTTCTGAAAATAGTATATGGCGCAGGAGCTGCAGCAGTTGTAACCTACCATAGGTCAAATATTTATTGTGTTCTGGGGTGGAGCAAATAGGGGAGAAAAGGGTGAAGTGAACTTATTTTTATGAATGGAAGGAGTTGAGGGATTGTTAGGGACTGGAAAGAGCACACTATATGAGAAAGTATCCCAATTCAAATACACACACACACACACACACACACACACACAGGATCCACAGACCTGCAGGCTAGTAGTTGATGGGCTCTGATTATAGAGAAATTGGGGCAAGTTTAGAGAAAAAATATCAACCATGTCAGGAGCTGAATCATGTTTTGTAAGTAATAGTTATTACTAGATACTTTCTCCTGTGTAAAAGAAAACTCAGGTAATCTTTTCTTCACATATATAAAGGATGGTTTAGAGAGAAAAAGGAGTAATTGTTTGAGGTCAGTATTTGGAATTCAGAGGAGGAAGACACTTTAACTTAAAAACATTTGTTTTAGAGTTGTGAATGAATTTTGATAATGAATTGCTGTCACTAAAAGTGTTCTGGCTTTGGTTTGAGGAATATGTGGCTGTATGTTGAAGAGGAATTGGATTTAAGGATGTTTATAGTCTTTTCCCATTTTGTTACTTCACAATTTCTCCAAGGTAAAGGTGCAGAGAGACATTCTGAGCACATGAGTAAGTGTGAGTATCTTTTCCCAAACGATTCAGTGCAGATGGAATAGGTGCTGTTTTTCCACTGTGCCAGTGTGCCCTGCAATGAAATATGTTCTGAAAAGAGGTACCGATGCCTCTGGACTTAAGTTCTTTCAAATATAACACTTGAAATGAATAGGCCATTGCAAGACTATTACAGGCTTTCTAACAGTAATCAGCATTGAGGAATATTTGAACAATAAATGTTTGTTTTCTATCAAATAAATAATTGCTTTACAGTCTAAAGAATTACAAAGTGGAGGTCCCTCCCCAGACATGACCTTGGAAGGTGGCAGCGCCTGGCGCCCGCGGTGACCCTCAGCACTCCCCCAGCCCATGCCAGCCTGCCCTGCAGGCCGCCCCTGCCCTCGGCCGAGCCACAAAAACAGACTTCCAGATCACCTACAGCAACCCCAAAGGGAAACAAGATGGAACACTCTGATACTCAACCACCTGGACTCTCTGAACTGGCAACAAAAGAGGATCTGGGAAAAATGAAATCAGAAATAATTACTCAGATAACAGCAAAGATTTTGTTCATGGTGCAAGACATGATTAAAAAATCTAGAGAGGACACAGATAAAAAAAATAGAGGATCCGAGGAACATGATGGAATCCCAACATAGGAAAGAAATGGAATCCATAAAACAGATACAAACAGATTTCCAAGAGATTAAAAACTACAGCGAAAGTCTGCACAGCACAATGAACCAATGTGAGGATAGAATTTCAGATATAGAAGATGAGATTGCAATTAGTGAGGAGGAAAAGAAAAATTGCTTTAAAATTGTAAGGGAACATGAGAAATCAATCCAGCAGCTGCTAGACGATGCAAAGAAGAATAACATAAGACTGATTGGAATCAATGAAGAAAGAGGAGAGAGTGCAGATGACATAAAAAAACTCTTCACAGAAGTAATGGCAGAAAACTTCCCAAGCAGGGGAAAAGAACTTGACATACAGATAAATGAGGCATATAGGACTCCAGCTAGCCTTAATAAAAAAAAATCTACACATAGGCATATAATAGTTAGGATTCCACAAATCCAATAGAAGAACAAAATTCTACAACAGTGAGAGAAAAGAAACAAATCACATACAAAGGAAGCCCATCAGAATCACAGTAGACTTCTCAATGCAAACTCTCAAGGCAAGAAGAGCTTGGAGTGATGTATTTCAAGCCCTAAAGGAAAACAGCCTCCAACCCAGACTGACGTACCCTGCAAAACTATCTTTCAAAATTGAGGGAGAAGTAAGATACTTTCATGATAAAGAGCACCTCAGGAACTTCATGAATACCAAACCGGCACTCCAAAAAATTTTAGACAATACTCTAGGAAAAGGCAATGAGGATCACAACCCCAGAAAACCCAGCAGAATGAATCCACTGGGGGTGACAAATTAAATGCAAATGGGGAGAATCCAACAAAAAGAAAAGGTTATGACAAGGCTTTTAAAACTTTTAACTTCATCTCCCTAATGAGTGTATAATTCAATCTTATTATTGTACTGATTAGTATTTTTCTGATTCTAGAGTTGCACACCTTTCCTTGTGTTGTGCTGGCTATTTATCATCTTCTTATGTCTACATTTTAATTGGGTTATCTATTAATGAGCTCTAAGAATTCTTTATATATTCCGCTCATAGGTTATATGCATTGTAAATATGGTCTGTTTAAGGACTACTTTTCATTTTAATGATGTCATTTAAAGTTCTAAATTTTGATGAAATCCCATTTATCATTTTTTTCTTTTATACATCATGTTTTTTGTATCCTAGGTAGTTCTTGCCTACCCTGAATTCATAAATATTTTCCCTTATAATTTCTTCTTAAAGTTTTATACTTTTAGGCTTTCTTATTTACGTTCATAGATCCCTTCAAGTTATTTTCTGTATGGAAAAAAAGGATTGAGGTTAATTTTTTATATATGGATACCAGGTGTTCTAGTGCCGTTTGCTGAAAACACTATCTCCTCCTCGGCTCTTGAATTGAGTTTATATTCTATAAAATGCTAATGTTAAATAATCTTTCAAAACTCAGTGGACCATATATGAGTGGTTCTATTTCTAGATTCTCTGTTTTATTCAAATGATCTATATGTCTTTCCTTATACCAGCACTGCCTCGATTACTGTAGCTTTAGAAGAAGTCTTAAAATTAGGTACTAAACATCTTCCAACACTGTTTTTGTTTTTGTTTTTAACTTTTCTAGGTCCTTTGTACTCCTACATAACTTTTAAATTTCAATATCCAATTCTTCATTTATAGCAAGTATACACAGACCTGAATTTTTATATATACCTTGTGTTTTCTAATCCTGCTAAATTCAAGTACAAGTTCTAGGGGCTCCTAGAGATTTCTTAGTATTTTCTCTGTGGATGATCATTTCACCTACATATAAAGATTTTGCTTCTGCTGTGCCAATCCTATCCTAGTTGTGTTATTTTATTGCCAGACTATTTTGGTGGGGACTAGGTTTCAAAGTTTAATGGACAGATAAAGAGTAAACATATCTGTCCTTGTTCCCCACTTTAAGGAGAAAGCATTGTATCTTCTCCATTCATATAAGGCGTTCTCGCTGGAAGTATGGAGTACATGTCTTTAATCTGTTGAGAAGTTTCTGTTCTACTTCTAGTGTCCTGATCTCTTTTACCATGAATAGCTGTAGAATTTAGTCCAATACTTTTTCTCCAACTAGTGACAGGATCATATGGCTTTTACCTTTCCTCTGATTAAATGATGACTTTTGGGGGTAGATCTTCCAATGCTGAACCAACACTGCCATCCCTATAACAAAACCACTTTCTACATCCTGCCAGATCTGAGTTCTAAGAGTTTGTTTTGTTAAACAAATTTCTATCTATGTTCATACTTTTTTCTTCTATTATTTTTATCCAGTTTTAGGATTAGCACAATGTTGAGTTCCTAAAATGAGGGGAGAAGTGTTCTTTCTTTTTTCTCCTTTAATTGTTTGATATATTTATCAGTTAAAATGTTTATGAGCCTGCTGTTGTCATATAGGTAGGTTTTCAAGCTAGGAATATACTTTTTTTAATAAGTGCTATTCAAATTTTCTATTTCCTCCAGAGTTAGTTTCATTAATTTGTCTTCCAAGTTACTTCTTAGAAGTTGTCAAATTTATTTCTAAAAAGATTTTTGTAATATGCTTTCTATATCCTTTTAAATTCTGTAAAAGCTGTGGTAATGTCTCCTAGATCTTAATATTGTAATTTAAAAAATGTATAACTGATATTTTGTAACAAGAAGAAAAGGTCTAAAAGAGCAGGGGAACTGGGAGGGGTAGGGGAAGGGAAAAAAGGGAAAGGAAAAAATATGAGAAGAGGAAAAAAATGGAAACAAGATCTTTGCAAATAGGGAATGGTGGAGGGGTTGAAGGGAGGGCAAGGGAAGGGGGAAAAATATAAGAACCAAGATACTCATGTAAAGGTACAAGATCCCAATGATGAATGTAACTGTATTGTATACCTAAAATGTACCAATAAAGTTAATAGGGAAAAAAAAAGAATTACAAAGTGCTATTGGGTCATCTGCTTAATAAATTAGCTATCAACCATTGCAAAACAACTTATCCCCCAAACATAGTGGCCTTATACAATAATATTTATTTTTTATCTCATGGCTTCTAGGGATCCGGAATCCTGGAGTAGCTTAGCTAGACAGTTAGGCTAGGGGAATCTCATGAGTTCGAAATCAAACTGTCTTCCAGGTCTGCAGCCTTCGATAGGCTTGACACAGCCCAGAGCATCTGATTCCGAGGTGGCTCATTCTCACACAACTGGCAAGTAGAAGGGAGGCCTTAGTTCTTCCCCACTTGGCCTATGGCAGAGAGCTGCTTGCACGTCCTCATGTTATGGTGGTTGATGTTCCCTGAGTGACTGACCCAAAAAGGAGAAAGACAGAAGCCATAAGATCTTTTTTTAAGCCTCAGATGTCATTTTTGGTGATAGCATTGATTTTGCAGACCAGCATTACTCATTTTGGGGAGGGACTACCCAAGGGCATAAATAAGAGCAGGCAACAGTCATTAAGCATTGTCCCATACACTGGTCATCACATCTGACCAGCCCAACCACTGCCAATCTATTTCTCAAATACTTCTCTAAATTTTAAATGTTGCAATCGAAAGGAACTTTAGCATGATTCTGTATTATAGCATGTCCCCCTCCTCTTCTGTACTTTCTCATTTTGAAGTCACTCTTTATACAGGTGTTTTGAAGGACAACTTGATAACATTCCACCCTGGATCTCTTAGAGTTCAATTCTTCATGAACCCTTTTGTACTTAACTACCAAAGAATGTGTGGCCTGGAGAAAAACTCCAACACTAGAAATTGAACATTCTAATATTATCGTTCCTTTATTTGAAATTTTTAGCTAAAGGTTAAAAATGGTCAGTTCTTACAACTCTAGTTTGATATATATCTACCTATATCTATATTTCAAATCCAGACTTTATTTTCTCAGGGAAAAAAAGCCATGAAAAGGTTTTATAGAGTTCATTCCATCAGTTTTTTTGATGGGTTTACTAAACCTATCAGGGAATTGCTATGTCAGCATACATCACTTAAAAAAATAGGCACTTGAAGTATTTTTGTTTTGTTGGCTACAATTTTGCAGCACTGTCAGTTGCTGAATTTTTTTCCCTTCTACCACAGATTGTTATAGTATTTAACGTTTATGTGTTATCTCTCAACTGGGGCCATGGCCAAAATTCTGATTGGGAGTGGGTGGTGGGGTTGGAAACTATATATATGATGGCTGAACAGCTGGGATAATCTATGTTTTTGAAGCAATAATCATGAATAATGCAAATTTAGCTATTAAAATAGAATGAAGGGATGACATCTTACTGGGTGGGAATTTTAAGGAGAAGTTATAATTTTAGAGTTATAATGATGGTACCTGTGGCTAGACATCACCATTATTACTGTGTTCTCAGTTTTAGATATAAATATAACACCTTTAATTTCATTCCCAAAGAACAGTAGTCAAGGAACTCATCTGATGCTTTCTTCTCTGGGAAGTCTTCTCCTGGGCATCCCTACTTTGGGCCAGAGACACCTGCTGCGTGCTCCCACAGCCCCTGCATTTATCTAGTCAACAGTAATGATGACTAATTGTCTCCTTGGTATCACTCATTCACAAGAATTTTAACTCCATGAAGAAGGAACTACATTTTCCTAGGTCACTATAAAATTCTTGGCACTGAGCACACTGGAATTGTGTGTTGTAGACTTTTAGCAGCAAATGAGGGAAGTGCTACTCCATATAACAGACAAGGTAAGGTAATTTATTACAAAACATAGCTAAAAAGTCCCTTTTGGTATATGGCTTCAGACATGATTGGCTCTAAATGCTCAAAGGTACATGTCATCTCTCTCTCTTGAGCCTTTCTTCCTTGGTGCTGATGTTAATTTCAGGCAATTTCTTTCTCTTGGGTGTCATATGACAAACAGAAAGCCCTAGGCTTAGCAGGAAGAGTTTCTCTTCCTCAAACAGTTCTAATACAAGTTCCAGGAGCAAAAGCATTTTGTTTTGATGAGGCAATCTAGGGCCACTTAGTCTGATCTATTCATTATCATTGGAAAGACAGAAATATAGTGATTAATGTGAGCTGTGTATAGACAAAGGATGGGCCAAAGATGTGTAACTTGGGTTTTAACTAATGACTGAGGTAAGAGGAGAGAAAGGGGGAAAGTATACCCACCAGGCAAAGCACAGGAACAAAGGCCAACCAAGAAAGATCATGGCATGTAGGAAAGCTAAACAGACAGGTAACTGGTGGGAAGTAATATATCTGAACCCTAGATTTCTGAATGTGAATAACACTTAACCTGTTATGGAACATAGCTCTCTTATAAATGTTATCTTATGCTATTTTTCTACCTCTATATACTGAAAGCATCTTCAAAGACATTCAAAATTGTCTGAAAAAGTCAGGAGGAGTTGATGTTTTTAGCACACCACATGTCGGCTGTGCAGATTTTACCCACCTGGGTGATAAATTCAGGTATAACTCTAAAGCTGCTAAGGCAGCAACAATGAAAAAAGATGCCAAATGAATCAGTGTGATTTCTGGAAATAGCAAGCAGATATATTAATCTATAAAAACAATGATTTTCTCTAAATGAATCTCAATGTAGAAATTAACTGAAGACTCTTACACAAAGGATATTGAGACAAAGTAGTATCCTATTACTTCATCCATAGTTGTTTAGGGTCAAATATTTTGGTTCATTGACTTTCCATTATGCCCATGAAGGAGGTAGATGGCAGACATTTTACATTTTACCTTTTATCTTCATTACTTACTCCTTTAAACTCCTCATTTCCAAAGTTACTACTATCCTAACTGTCTTCCCCAAACATAACCACAGAATGTCCATAAATGTTTAGAAACTGAACACCCAACCTCCAAACATGTCACATATTACATGATGCCCAGAGTTGTTTACAAATAGCTCTTTTTCTGATATCTTTTCACTGAGGCCATCTTTTCCACTGGAATTCTAAATTCATGCAAAACATTGCTAAGTAGTTTAGAATATGATTTATTATTAATTGCCACTAGAATTTACAGGAAGCCTTACTATGTGTCAGGCCCTAGTGCCAAGCACTTTACAAGTGTAATCTAATTTAATTGACCACTATTTGTATAGCTTAATCGTGGTCTGTCTAGAGTAGAAGCAATTTATTTTATTCCCTCCTTGGAATTCACATTAGGAGCAAGGTTATTGCTTCCTTCTCTCTCTCTTGAATTAAAGTAAGTGGCCAGTCACTGAGATATGTGTTTCCTTCCCCAGACCCATATCATTCAGGTCTTTCTGCAGCAGTGAACAAGGTATCTGTGAGTTTCTGTCCCAGCCAGATGTTGCAGGGCACAGTTGGAGACAGAAAGATGTGTCCTCTGGAGCAGTCACCATTTGTATCAGTGACCTTGAATTTGGCAGATTAGAACAGCCTTCACTCCTCACCAGGCTGTTAAGAAATGCCTGCGCCATTCACCAGTTGAGATAGAGGGTAGGGCACTTTTTCAAAACGATGGTTTAAAAAAACCAACAAACAATTCTGTTAACATTTTATTTTAAGATGAAAAACCAAAAATACAAAGTCCCTAAACCATAAATATTTGGGTAATTAGTGGTAAAAATTTTTTTAATGTGACCCAAAGCTGGGCAAATTTGAAACATTAAGTTTCTATCTACTGAATAATTCTTATGGTAAAACACAAGTTCCCATTTCCCAACTGCCTTTGAGACCTCTGAGCCATAACTATCCCTAAATTATGTCTTGTTTTGTGGGTTAATTATAATAAAGTACCATGCTATGAGTTTTGTGTTAATGTTATCATAGTAGCCTCAATTGAAATAATTTTCATCATTGTATTTGGTGAGACGAATTTCTGGTTATGCTCTGTAAAATGCTATAGAGAAATGATATGCTAATGTTCTTCAAACAAAAGTAGTTAAATAAAATCCAAAGAATTACCAATCTGGGATTCTCACCTAGAAACATAATGATTCACTTCTATCTATGGCTTGCTCCACGGGAAGGGAGAAAAACACTTCTGGCCAGCTGTTGCCTTTGCAGCATCTTGGCTGTTTCTGGCAGGAGAAAATGCTTTTCCTTTCCTCAGGCAGAATTTAGAATTTAACTTGCTCCACCCATTTTGGAGAAATAGTGAGAGACAGGTTAAGTCTGACCAGAAGGGGCATATAAAAGAACTAGGAATGGTACTTTTGCTATAACACATCATTGACTATACATTTTAGAAACGAACTACAAAATAAATCTCAAGTTTACATAGACATCTTGGTCTTGGTAATAAAAACCTCAGGATTTAAATGATTCACTGATAACTTCAGTTTGTAACAGGTAACAGTTTTTAAATTTTGCAGGTAAAGCTTATTGAGTACATAGCAGCATTTCACCATCAGATCTTAATGGGACTTCAGTATCTTTGATTAATCTCTACATTTAATAATATTTATGAGTTGATTAAAACAACAAGAGCAACTTTGTTTCTTTAGAAAAATAGCTACCAAATGAAAATAAATTAACCTTGACACTTGTTATTTTCTGGGAATAAACTAAGGGAAGGAAAATAAATAGATAAAGGAATGAGGGGATGCGTTTACAGTGCAGGCTGTAAACCAACCCTGCATTCGGAGACAGAGGTAATAGCACTGAAAATGATGAGTAAAGACTTCCGAAAGTTCTCTCCTCCATAAAAGCAATGAGAAAACTGGCAGAGAAGAAGGTCATAACTAACTTTTTCAGATTATTGGGAATTAACTAAAGGCTTAGACCAAGCTGGGGTAGCATTTATGGAACTTTTAATTTTTTTTGGTACCGGGGATTGAATTTGGGTCCTTGCGCTTGCGCAGCAGGCGGCAAAACCACTGAGCTTAATCTCCGGCCCCGGGGTAGCATTTATTCCACAGGACATGTGAATTGTTGTTGCACTTTAACTTGCTCCACCCATTCCCCTTCATAGTACCATAGCTCCAGCTCTTAAAACCAGCATGCCACAACAGGGCAAAAATCCAGCAATGTGGTACTTACTAGAGTAGGCAGAATGTGGTGAAGTTCCCACAAAGTCTCATTTGCTTAGAATTGTTATTATTTGGCCTGTACGGCAGTTCCTGGGAAGACTCTACTTGCAATAGTATCTTTATTTGATCTGATTTATGTATCATCAAGTGAAATTATTTTTCTTGGGAACATTAAAAAAAAGGATTTAGAGGCCAGTGTTTAACTATATAGCTGCCTGAAATAGTAAATAAAATTGGGACCAATAATAGGACAGCTAAACCTAAAAATACAAAAGCTGGGGGGTGGGGTGGGGAATGAAAAGTCTATGAAAGCTTTGAAAAAGTCCAACATATTCCTAGGAATGTAGAAGGCTATATATATATGTGTGTGTGTGTGTGTGTGTGTGTGTGTGTGTGTGTGTGTGTGCCTATATGTATGGCCAGGGCTGTATGCATGCTCTGGCAAGACTGATAAATATTCTAAGCTTTCACTTCTGATTGATCTTGACATTCTGTGTAAGTACCAAGAAACGATTAAGGCGTTGTCAACTAGCTGACAGAAGGTTCAGCATGTGTCCTACAGTTCCTCAACAAAGACAGGGGCACCTGTTGCTTTCAGGCTTTTAAGAAAATATCTGTTCAATTATTCCAACTACTAAGCTAGCTGGGCATTTGTTTTATTGACTAAATAAGACAAAAACACAGATTGTACAAAATTAGTTCAGAAAATTTACTAAACAAACAATAATAAACAATAACAACAAACACTGGGAAGGGGACATTTGATTTTCAGAGTTTTCTCATTATTTAAAATGTGTACTTTTCAACAAAAATTTTAGTAGGAATGGAAAAGCAAACAAAACTCCCACAAAATATTGTTTATTTACTGCAAAAGCAATTGGTGGAAACTGGACCTAAGGAAACTTGAAATGTTTGACTAAGGACAAAGATTATAAATCAGCTATATTTTCTTTGAGACAGAGTCTTGCTGTGTAGTCCAGGCTGGCCTTGAACTTGTGGTGATTTTCCTGCCTTAGCTTCCCAAGTGCTGGAATTACAGGTGTGTGCCACCACACCTGGTCCAAATCAGCTATTTTTAAAAATGCATCACTTTAAAACTAAAGCAAACATGCTTAGAAAATTAAAGGAAAGTATGAAAATAATTTCTTAATAAATAAAGGCTACTAATGTAGATAGAGAAATTATTTTTAAATACTGCTAAATAGAAATCCTGGAGTTGAAAAATACATTAACTGAAAGAGAAAACTCATTATTGTGCATAAAGAACAAATTTGTGCAGGTGGAATAAAGAACAATTGAACTTGAAAATAGGTGAATAAAAGTTATCTTGTCAGAGAAATATGATGGGAACCTCAGAAGATGAAGGGGAGAAGATGTAAAAAGATTTGAAAAAATAATGGATGAAATGTCATAAATTTGATGAAAATATTTCTCTGTACATCTCATAAGCTCACTGAGTTCCAATTGTGATAAATTTAAAGGGAGTCCCACAAAATAAATCACAGCCAAACTGAAAGCCAAAAGCAAACACAAACTCTTGAAATAAGCAAGAGGAAAATGATTCATCACTTACAAGGGATCCTCAGTCATAGTGTGAGTTTTCTAGATAAGATAGCGGAATAGAAATATCCTTTGTATGATTTTGTGAGTGAGAAGAGTTAGAGTCTGAAAGGAGGAACTATATTCCTAAGAGATAAATAAGAGGAAGAGCTCCAAGAATCAAGAAAGAGGTGATAAGAACGCTTAAAAGCACAGAGAAGCAGAAAGCAACTCAAAGGAAAGTGTGAAATCATCCACTACATCAACCCCACCCCTCTGTGGGGAAGGGGAACCCAACATGACAAATACAAGGTAAGCTCAGAGACTGTTGGCAGCCTAATGATAAAGAAAATGGACCAGCAGCCCTAGCCACAGAAGAAACCCACAGGTATTGCAGGCTGTAAATTCAGCACAGAGATTTTGTCTGAAAGTTATTCCTCCTGTATGGCAGAATATTTTTCAAGAAGAAATCCACTGCAGCATTTGCCTTACTTATCTTGGAGTGCAGTGACCAAGAGCCATCTTGAGAGGGGCTTACTTTTGAGACTGAGCTACTTGAGATCAGAATTCATAGAACAACCACAATTTAGGGTCCCTGGGGAAACCCTGCTGCACTGACTGGGTGAAAGATATTCTTGAAAGACAATCATTAGAGCTTCTGCTGAGAAATCTGTTGGTATTCTGAAGGAATGGTATAACTGGATAATATGGTACATTTTTTGTTTTGTTTTACGTTTAGTTTTTTGAGGAATTTTTACATTGATTTCCATAGTGAGTGTACTAATTTGCATTTCCACCAGCAGTGTAGAAAAGTCTCCTTTTTCCCACATCCTCATCAGCATTTGTTTTTTTCTATTTTACCTACTTTTGATGATAGCCATTCTGCCTCGAATGAGATGGGATTTCAATGTAGTTTTGATTGCATTTTCCTAATGACTAAATATATTGAGCATTTTTATATACTTACTGGCTATTTTTACTTCCTTTGGAAAGTGTCTATTTGGTTCATTTGCCCATTTATTAATTGGGCTATTTGATTTTTGGTCTTAAGTTTTTTGAGTTTGTTGTATGTTCTATTAATTCTTTACATATTCTAAGTATTACTCTTCTGTCAGAAAAAGAACTGGCAGGGCTGGGGATTTAGCTAAGTGGTTCTGCCTCCTGCCTCATAAGTTCAAGGTCCTGAGTTCGATCCCTGGTACCAAAAAAAAAAAAAGAAAAGAAAAGGAGCTAGCAGATTTTTTGCCTCTTCTATACCTTGTCTCTTCACTCTGCTATTTCCCTTGCTTGCAAACCCTTTTAAATTTGATGTAGCCCCATTTGTTGATTTTTAAAAATTATTTCCTTTGCTACTAGAATCCTCTTCAGTAAGTCTTTGCTTTTGGCTATGGTTTCAGTGGTTTCCTCTATGTTTTCTTCTAGTTGTGTCAAAGTTCTAGGTCTTATATAAGGGTCTTTGATCCATTTTGAATTATTTTTGCACAGGGAGATAGAGATCTAATTTCAATCTGCATAGGACTATCCAGTTTTCCCAGCACCATCTGTTCAGAGACTATCTTTTCTCTAACATATACTTTTGGTTTGTAGAGAATCAAATAGCTTAATTGCATTGTTTTGTTTCTGTGCCCTCTATTCTGTTCCATTGGTCTATGTGTCTATTTCTGTGCTACTAACACAGTCTTTTTGTTACTATGGCTTTGTAATATAATTTAAAATCAGAAGTTGTGGTCCCCTCACCTTAAGATTGCTTTGGTTATCCTGTTTTGTTTTTTTTTGTATATCCATATGAAGTTTTGGATTCTATTTTCTACTTCTGAGAAGAATGTCATTGAAATTTTGGTGGAGATTGCATTGAATCTGTATATTCCTTTTGGTAATATGGTCACTTTAACAACATTCTGCAACCCAATAAACATGGGAGGTCTTTCCATCTTATAGTGTCTTCAATTTATTTTTTTACTATAATTTTTATTGTATGAAGTATTTCCTTCCTAGATATGTTAATGGGGGGGGTAGTATTGTGAATGGAATTGCTTTCCTGATTTCTTTTTCAGTTAGTTCATTATTAGTACAGAGAAAAGCTATTGATTTTTTAATGCCGATTTTGTTTCTGACTGCTGAATTTTATCAGACCTATGGGAAGAATTAACACCAATCCTCATTAATTCATGGAAAAGAAAAGGAATGAACACTTATAAATGCATTCTACAAAGCCAATATCATCTTGGTACCAAAATAAGATAAAGGCACAATAACAAACTAGAGACCAATAATCTTGGTCAATGTAGATACAAATATCCTCAATAAAATACTTACAAATCAAATTCAGCAACACGTTAAAAAGGTCATACACTATGATCAAGTGGGTTTCATTTCAGCAGTGCAAGAATGATCAAACATGATAATCGATAAATGTAATACATCACACAAATAGAATCAAGGATAGAAATCACATGGTCATCTAATAGATGCAGTAAAAGCCTTTGATGAAATCTGACATCCTTTCATGATATCAGCCCTGAAAATACTAGATATAGAAGGACGTTTCCTCAACATAATAAAAGTTCTATATGACAAACCCATAACCTATGTCATACTGAATGGTGAAAACTTGAAAATATTTCTTCTTAAATCTGGAAGATGTCAAGAGTGTTCATTCTCACCACTTTTATTCAAGATATAATTGGAAAGCTTAACTAGAGAAATCACATTAAAGAAAGGAATAAAAGGGATACAAGAAGGAAAGGAAGAAGTTCAATTGTCCTTATTTGCAGACGTCATTCTGTAAATTGAAAAATCTGAAGAGTCCACAAAAGACTCTTAGAACTGATACAGTAAGCAAAATAGCAGTATACTAAATCAGCATACAGAAAACAGTAGTTTTTGTATATTCCAGTAATAAACTCATTGTAAAAAGAAGTCAAGAAAATACAATTCACAAAAGTCTAAAAAAATAACATGTCCAGGAAAAGACTTAACCAATGAAGGACATCTACAAAGAAAATTATAAAGCACAGAAGAAAGAAATTGGAAAACACATCAGAAGATGGAAAGACCTTCCATGTTCATGGGTTGGGAGAATTAATAGTGTTTAAATGGCCATATAATGAAAAATGATCTAGAGACTCAGTGCAATCCCCATGAAAACACCAAAGCCATTCTTCAGAGAAAACTTAAAATTCATGTGAACACACAGAGGACTCCAAATAGCCAAGGCAATTCTGAGCAAATAAAGTAAACTGATTTTGATTCAGTTTGAGTTGTCTCCATCATATATACACACACATATATATGGTATATATACATATATATACCATATATATGTTAGATTTCAAAATATACTGTAGAGAACTTGTAACAAAAACAGCATGGTGTTGGTATAAAAATAGACATAGAGACTAATGCAATAGAATAGAGAACCCAGAAGTAAACCCAAAAGAAAGGAGCAAAAAACACACTGGAGTGAAGACAGTCTGTTTAACAAATGGTGCTAGACAAACTGGTTATCCACCTACAGAAGATTGAAACTAAATCTCTATCTCCCATATTTACAAAAATTAAGTTAAAAGAGATTGAGGACCTAACTGTGATTGCTGAAACTTTGAAGTTATTAGAGGAAAACATAGGGGAAACACTTCAAGATGTAAGTATAGGCAATGATTTCCCAAGTAGGACTCCAATAGCTCAGAAAACCACAGCAAGATCAACAAATGGGATTGCATCAAATTAAAGAGCTTCACAGCAAAGGTATCAGATATCAGAGCTAAGAGACAGACTACAGAATGGGAGAAAATCTTTGTCAGCTATTCTTCAGGCAGAAGGTTAATATCCAGAATATATAAAAAAATTGAAAATAAATTAATACCAAAAGGACAAGTAATCCAATCAATAAATGGTTGAATAAACTGAATAGACACTTTTCAGAAGAAGTACAAATGGCCAATAGATTTAACATCTTCATCCATCAGGAAAATGCAAATAAAAACTATGTTGAGATTCCATCTCACTCCATTCAGAATTGCTATCATCAAGAACACAAAACATCATATATAATGGCAAAGATACAGGGAAAAAGGAGCCTTTATATACTGTTGGTAGGACTGTAAATTAGTATAGCCACCATGGAAATCAGTATGGAGATTCCTAAAAAAATTAAAAGTAGAACTATCATATAGTATTTGTACCCCAGTTTTCCACTGCTATACCAGCTATACCACTCCTTGCCATATACCCAAATGAATCAAAGTCAGATTACTATAGAAATATCTGAATACCCATGTTTATTGTGATATGTTCATAATAGCCCATGAAAGGGACAAGTGTATGTGCCCATCAGCCATGAATGAATAAAGAAAATGTAGTATACATACATATGGGAGTATTATTCATGTATAATGTAGAATAAAATCATGTCATTTGTAGGAAAATGGTTGGAACTAGAGATCTTCATGTTAGGTGAAATAAGCCAGATTCAGAAAAGTATCAAGTGTTTTTCTTATTTGTGAAATCTAGAAAGAAGAAAAAAGACAGCTGATGTAAAAGTAGAGGGAGAGTATTACAGAAGAGAAAGTGGATTGAGGGAGGGAAGAGGGAGTTTGGAGAATAGGGATGTGGGGAAAGATATGGTCAAAGTATATTTTGTGTATGTATAAAAATGTTCAGATTAAAACCCATTATTCTGTATAATTAAGGTGAATGAATTAAAATATTAACTGGTTTCTCATTAGAAATAATGAAGGCTAGAGCATGTTGGATAACATTGTCAATATGTTTGAAGAAAAAGACTCACACCCAGAATTCATCAAAACTTCCTAGAAAAATATGACAAAATTAATTCACTCCGAGGTGAGCAAAAACTGAGACAATGCTTTATGAAGTAAACTCAAAATGGATCAAAGACCCACATGTAAGAGCTAAAACTAAAAATGCTTAGAAGAAAAACACAGTTGTAAAGCTTTGTGACTGTGTATTAGGCAATGTTTTATTAACTATGACACTGAAGGTACAAACATCTAAAAAAAATAGATAAAAAGATATCAAAATAGAAAAAGATGACTCCCAGAATGAAGTACACACACAGACACACACACACACACAGACACACACACAAGTGTAAATAATATGCCTACGTCAAACATACAATTTATTTTTTAATTTTTATATAATGTGGAGTTTTCAATTGTCTCAGCATCATTTGTTTAAAAGACCATTCTCTCTCAATTGAATTGTCATGTTACCCTAGTTGAAAATCAGGTAGTCCTATATGTATGAGTATATTTCTGGATTTTCACTATCCCATTGGTTTGCATGTATAATCTTATGACATTACTACAAAATTGTGATTGTTATGGTTTTATGGTAAGTTTTGAAACTGAGCTTGACTCATTTAAACAGGTGGCTGATATGATGCATATTAGTTTTCATGTTCAATATTCCAGTTGTAGAATTTCTTTGTATTTTGTTGGATCCATAATGAACATACAGCCAGGAATGCTAGTTTGTTTGACAGGATGAACAAAGAATTAATACATGGCAGGATGGCATTTCTGAACCTTGCATCACCCAAGTATTTCAGCATTTTTGATATATTACTTACCAACACTTTTCTCAATTTTTCTATCAACTTACTCACTATATTTTGAATGGCGACTCTATGTTAAGCTCATCATTAGTCTTATCTGTGAAATCATGGTTTTTATGTGTACATAATAGTTCTTTTAACCTACATTGAAATAAATATGTAATTATTTAAAATAATGATTGTTCACTTAACACCTACTTTTTAAAAAGGAGCTCTAAGGTATATGAGAACCCTTTTGGGAGAGAGTATTCCTACTTGGAGATGACTTTCCTTCTATGAGAAGCTATTTGACCAGGATTCTAGTTTCTTTTATATTGATTTTGTGATCTTGGTGAACAAGGCCACTTCAATGCCCTCATATGTACAATGTGAGCAGAATATGTTTCCTAGGTTAGCTATCATTCACTGAGAGCCTCCTGGCAAGCATGATCTTGGGATGAGCTGACAGACATTACCTGGTCAGGTTGTCCATAACTTACTATCATGGGTTAAATTCTGTTCCCTAAAAAGATATTTTCAAGTTCTACACCAACATACCTGTGAATGTGACCTTATTTGGAAATTGAGTTTTCTCAAATATAATCATTAGGATGAATTCATATTGAATTAGTGTGAACCAACAACTGGTATCTTCTAAATCCAATGACTGGTGTCCTTTAAGATGAGTGAAATTTTGACACACTGAGACAATGTTTTGGGACCACATAGGAAAAGATTAGAATGATGTGTCTACAGGCAGGGAAAAAGCAGGATGGCTGGCAGCCACTGGAAACTAAAGGAAGTGTGCAAAGATACTTTCCCAGAGCCTCTGGAGGAAAGATGGCCCCATGGATACCCTGAATTCAGACTTTTAGCCTCTGGAAGAAATTTCTGTTGTTTTAAGGTGCCCAGTTTGTAGTAATATGTTACAGAGCCCTAGGGAAGGGATACATCTACCTTTCTTTATTTATCTATTATTTTCATTTTATCTATTGCTGAACCTCAGATCCTAGAAAAATTTCTCACACATAGTAAATGCTTCATAATTTTGAGTGAATTAATTGATGTCTTTTAAAAAGTCATTTCTTGGATTATGAAGAAACCAAACCTAGGAGAATTGCAGAATATTTACAGGCTTAACAGTTAATAATTATGAGGCAGGATTCAAACTTGGATACATACAGTTCCAAAATCTCGGTCCTTGTCACCATACTCTGAATACAGAGCTAAAATAAATGGTCTCTTGAGGATCTTGCAGCTGAGAGCAGTGACTCTATGGATATGGTACTTTAAATCTCACTTGAGAAATATTCACTGAGGTTGTGGGAAAACTAGGAGCCCACAAGAGAATGAAGTAATAATATCTCACTTTAATTTTATATTCAATAATATTTAGTGAATACATGCTATGCACCTGGCCCTGTAAGCATTTTACCCAATGGATTACTTTGTATAGTAGTCATGCCAAATTAAATTATTATTATTTCCATCTTACACAGCAAATAAAGCAGAGAGAAGTCATGTCACTTGCTGAATGCCATGCCAGGAAGTAGACAACCTACATTCAAGCCAGCCTTTGAACTATAAACCTCAATTACCTAAAAAGCTTTTACCCTCCCACCTGTTCCATTCTTACTTCTGGTCCTAGTTTGTCATCTTGCAGCCCAGAAGGCCCTCTTTTTGCCCAGTATACCTTGTGCTATATTTCTTATTTATACCACATGCCTGCATTGTCTCTGCCTTGGTAGTTGTCCTGTCTGCCTGACATTGTAGGCTGCCATTTTAGCCTACCAATATTTACATACAGTAGATAAGTAATCAAAGTGGCTTAAGAAGAGGACATAAATGGTGCTCTGTGAATACTGGAGACAAATTTTCAAACATTTCCAGAATGGTCTCATTCTGAACTGGTTGACACTATTGCGTTGCTGTTGACTTTGTCAACATTTTTAGTCATTTCCATAAGAATCTCTTTGAGATAATTGACAAAATTACATTTTTCTGGATTTTACTTCAGTCGTACTGAATCAAACTATCTCAGGTTAGTATCTTCCCCATCTTGGCATATATGATGTTCCCAGTGTCTGCAGTGTCTCCTCCCAGTTCAATCACATGTTTTCTGCTTTGGCTGAGATGTCTCAGCCTTTAAAAATATTTCTTTGAGGGGCTGGGGATTTAGCTCAATGGTTTCACCACTTGCCTTGAAAGCACAAGGACCCGAGTTCAATCGCTGGTACCAAAAAAAAAAAAAATATTTCTTTGTACATGGGCTCCAGGTGAGCTGCCCCTGTGTGTTTCCATTGATTACATTGGTCCATGGCCTTCTTACAGCCTTTTATGCCCTCCTCTATGTACTTGGGTCATTACTGATCAGTCTCCCTTTCATGTGCCTATGAGTTTCTGGGGTCGAGGTCTTTCACTGTCATATCCCAAGGGCTTATCAGTGACAGTTAGCAGGTGGTCAGTAATAAAATATAGGAATGCACAAACAAAAACAGAGAGTGGGATTAATGAGCAATTAGGATCACTTAATTTCTACTCAAATTAATGCCAAGAGCACACAGGGGCAGAATATGTCCTTTTCGTTTAGCATTAACATGAAAATCACATTTTGTCCCCCTCCCCACACACATCTGGCCATTTTCTCAGTTTCAGGATCCAACTTATGGGTAATAGTCAAAGAATGGCAGAAGGAAGCCACAAGTACTGATGTGATTGTTTTACTCATTTGGTTTGAGAAGGTTGCAAACTAGTAAATTTAGATGTTAACGGCACAACAGCACTTGCCTTCTAAATAGCTCTTGAGTAAGTTGGCATGGCTTCTCTTGGAATGCATGAAGAAAGCAGGAATAACAACCACATAATTTTGCAAATCACAGTATTTCAAACAAAACACACCCTTTTGGCATTCCAAGCTAACTACAAATTAAGGGAGCCAACATCTCTTTTTCATAAAATCTGGGATGTTTTCATTTTCCTGTCAGAATCTATCATGCACTGCATTTGTTACATAGGCACTTAATAATAAATGCTTATAGATAGGTCTTCATACCCTTAAGTGCAGGAAAGGGAAAAGAGACCCTTTAAGATTTCTTTCTTTTGTGATCCACATTTATCCAAACCTATTGCATGTTTACAAACAATGAACTACTGATTCTGTAGAAAGATTTTTGAAATGTGATAGAAAATATTCCAGAGGCTTTGGTCTTGAGTTTATCTCTAACTAGACAAGTGCCCTTAATTAAGGCAATTCATATCTCTTTCTATCTTTCTCTCTCACTTTCTCTTTCTCCTTCTTAATTACCAGAGGAGGATAGTTCCACCTCATTCATTAGCTCATACATTTATTAATTTGTGGGATTTAATAAGACAATGTATTAATGAGGACTTACTTTTTACGTAATGCATAGTCACTATCAAAAATAAACTAGTGTGTATAAAAGATTGAATGCCTACATGGTGTACAGGCTGGCAATTCCATAACTCTGAGAGGCAGAAGCCAGAGGATAGAAAGTTTAAGTCCAACCTGGTCAACTTAATGAGACCTTGTTCCAATAAAAATAATTAAAAATGGCTGGGTATATAGCTCAGTGTGAAGGGCCTGGGTTTAATCCATAGTATTATCCCCCAAATGCTTAAGTATAGAATTAAGAGGTGTAGAATACAAAACCTGCTAAAAGACTAGGAATTTCCAAAGAAAATCAATTTGAAAAAATTCAGGCTTCTTCATACTTATCTAGAATCAGCTAATCTCGACTTCTGAGCATTGGTTTGCATCATAGTAAGTTATATGGGAAAGGGGTCACAGGCTAGGTAAGTTTTGATAAAGAAGAAACATCAAGGACTTACTGAAGGAAGGAAGGATTGAAGCTCAGGTAGAATGTTGAAGTGTGGGATTGCCATAGATTGCCATGCTTGTGGAATTCCAAGCAACTAAAAACAGGTGAGAGAGGAATCTAGGCTAAAAAGCCAGCTTCTTCTACTGCTGAGAATGTTTTCTTAACTAGATGTACAATTCTGTGCTTTAGGCATTGAGTCACAAACAGTAGAGTGCTAATGTTCCATCAATTCTTCATAATAATAGTAATAATAATAAAAGTCTTGATTTGTAGCATTAACTGATTTTCATGGTGTAAATATGCCCACCATGGCTGATTTTTAATTACCAATAGTTTACTATCAGGCTTGTAAAATTTCTGAAGATAATCACTTCTAAGCCAGTGGAGTACAAAACACTAAGTTAAATGATATTATAAAACTATCATGAAAGACAGCAAAAAGTAGGGATGATTGACTAAACATATTGCATTGTTTCCATGACCTACCTTCAATAATTGTCAAATCTTGAAATTCTTTTCATCTGTTCTTCCCATCTCTGACTAGATTACTTTGAAGTCCATACTTCTGTATGTGTCTCATAAATGACTATTTGAAACTATAACCACAATACTATTATTATATAAAAAATCAATAGTAATTTATTAAAACTATCAGTATCCAGTCAACTTTAAAATTATGTATGCATATGTATATTTAATTTATTCATTTTTCTCTTGAAAATCAAACAATTGGTTCATTCAAATAAGAATTCAAATAATAACTACATACTGCATTTACTTGGTAAACCTTGAGTCTCTTTTAGTCTATATCCTCCTATCTTTCCCCACCTTCTTTATTTTCTTTGTATTTATTTCTTGGGGAAATTTGGTCACTTATCTTGTACTTTTCTATAATATGAAGCTTGCCGATGGTATTTCCATCGTGTGAATGTATATTCTTTTTTTATAAAGTGGTTATTAGGTCTTAAGGCCTGATGTAATTTAGGCTGTGTGTGTGTGTGTGTGTGTGTGTGTGTGTGCTGCATGTGCAAGAGTCTTTCATGGGGAAGGGTAAACCTCTTCGATTGCCTTATATAGAGACACATCCCCTTTAGTGATATTAAGATTGATGAATTGGTTCAACCTGAAATGGATGAGACTCACATTGCCAAAATGCACCCCAAATTCAAGATAAACATTGCCTTTCTCAGTCTCAAAGATGCCTTTTAACCACAAACACATAAATCAATATACAAATAAAAACAGTTACTAAATCACCCATCTATTTTATTCATGATCATTTCACATTTGAAAGCTCTTGCTGTGTTTATTTTCTTTGAACTGAATTTGGGGTTTGACTAAGAAGCCATAAATCTGGTTTTTGATGAAATAGGACTTGGGTACCATGCCAGATTGGAAAGAGTTGCCTGCTAATGTTTCTTCTTAGCATCACTTTGGTATGTGGTGAGCATTCCACGAACTCCTTTCAGGGATAGTACACCACTGATTGAGTGTTCACCTTCTAGAACATTTCCCTTTAATGTTTAATTTTAGATGGACAGTGTATTACCAGGGACACCCAGGTCTGCCAGGTTGCACAGGAAGGATTTGCTGTGGCCTGAGGTGCAGGCAGATGAACAAGTTCCACGACGTGGAGAGTGGCTGCTTTCCTTAACTTCCCCTCACCACTAGTCAGGCCTGATACACTCAGAAGGTTGCTGGTCTAATTTGAACTGTGAGAGACTTTGGCCGGAGGGTAGTTCTGTATCCCAGTGATAAAAGCACACATAAAACAACCCAGTGCCTGATCATTCTTTCTGTCTGTCAGTGAATCATGTCTAATAGCATCTCCATGCAGTTTGCGCCAATTTGCTCGCAATGGCATCCTTTTCTGTGGGCTTGCTGCTCAGCAGGCCCTGAAGCAATCTATGAATAACTTCCCAACAGATGCTGTTTATGAATTGAAGCAAATGGCTTCCCTGTTTCTCTTTTTTCTCACTTCAATAATTTTCAGTTACATTACTATGAATATTTATAGTCCTGTAGCAGTGCATAAAAATGGAGAACAACCAGACCTGGGCATTGTTTCATACGTGAGTGTTGTTCTAATGGGTTTTGACTGACTGGTTTTAATAATGTTCTGTTGATGGACTGAAAAGAGAATGCAAATTGTAGATTAGTCCTTTCCATTCACTGTGTTGCCCGGCTGGGCAGTGATGCAGTGCTGGCGGCATCTGTCACTTACCCACGACACCTTAACTGGCCAAAGCAACCCAACCCTCACTGTGTCTGTGTTTCCTGTGCTTGCTTCTGTTGAGTCAGTTCAAATACTTGACTTCTACAGGGACTCTGTCATTCATGTAAGAGCTCCTTAGGTTTATTTGACGACTCTCTACAGGTATTACCATTTGTGATTCAAATAACTACTGCATTAGCTGCTACAGCTCAACTGACATAACATTCCTTGAATTAAAATGAAATCACAAGAAATATATTAGTCTCAATTTCCCAGTATCTTTTACAGAGAGGTATGGAGTCACATTTACTCTAATAATAGGCTTTTTCAAATGTTTCATATTTACATGTTCTCTTAAAACATTACAAAAATGAGAAGACTTATATCTAGACGTAGCTCCTAAATTTCATTTTGAGGAGAATATTCTATCTTCAGTTGCCTATGTCTCAAATAGTTGTTAGACCTTCTCTGCATTTCCTATTTTACAGTAATGAGTTTGTTAACTAGCCTATATTTTCCAAACCATTGACTGTGTCACATTGGCCCACATACAAATAATTGCCTGTTTGGCTATTTGCTTATAAATAAGAGTGTTAAAAATGGCATGTAAATATGTATATGTATGCACAGTGAATATGTATTGAAATCTCCCAAAATATTTAAATTGTCCCATTTTCTACTCTTGTATTATGAAATACTCACCAACTACTCAAATAGAACCATATTTATTATGCATGCAAGCCCACAATATCTTTACCACCTATCATTTGTATGCTATACACAGAAGGTTGTGCTGTAACACAACAGTAAAAAATAAAAAGGCAATTTGGAGAGGAATATGTTTCTTGCTCTAACTGCAGCAGAGGCAAAGAGTGATTTTCCTTTGAAAAGGGGAAGTATAATCCACAATTTTGAAATGTTCAAAACATTAATGAAAAGCCCAAGAATTTAATATTTGATCTAGAAATGTTATTTTTAAAGAAACTGATATACAGTACAGTGTCTCAAAGTGATGATCTTGCTTTGCAAATTATAAAACTAAGAATCTTTAGAAAGATTTTCAGGCTTAGAGCAAAAAGCCTATGAATAGATGATGGTCTCTATATTTACTGAAGAATTCACCATGATACTTTTCTTTTGTTTTAAATAATAACAGTAACGCATTGCAAAAGTAACAAATGTAGTAAGCAGCATAGGATGTTAATGTGACTATTCCTTCCTCAAAGGTAGCTACCGTTAACAGAAATGTGTGTGTAAGTTTAGGTGTTTATATGCAAATTTAATTTTCACATTTTCATACAGGAATTGTTTCCTTGATATACTGTATTTTCTCTTTTACCATGGGAAATTTCTGGATTTTTTTTCCCCTTTCTGCCCCTATTCTGTGACCAATAACTTTCCTGATTTCTAGGTAGGCAAGTCTTTTAACCAGTTTTTTTCTTCCATATTATTCCTTTACTCTTGAGTTACATAGAGTTTTAAATAAGGTATATAAAATACAGGGGAAATCACTGCTTGCTGATGGACTTTTCTTTATGGTGGCCACAACACCAGGGAACAAACCCACTTACCAGGCTAGGAATGCTGTATAAATTTGATGTGGGTATGGAAAGCAGTGTGTGAGGTTTGGACATCAGGAAGTGTTTGTTTTAGGGAAAGCATGTGGGTAACTAAGAAGGAGGAAAACACAGGACACAAATGATAAGCATAAGTTGGGAGCCAAGAAAGTGCCCAGTTGAAAACTATTAGTAACATTAAAAAGAATGATGCCTGAAGGAGGGGGCCTGGAGCACAGAGATAGGTGGTGGTGTGTGAAGTTTGTTCCTTGTGATGGCCAAACTGCCTGAGGAATGAAGGCAGACCAATTGAAGCCAGCTCAAAAATCTAGATAATTATATCTCATCTTTGCATGCTATTTCTCTGACAAAGGATTAATATCTACAATATATAAATAATTCAAAAAATCAAATAGCCCAACCAATAAATGGGCAAATGAATTTTGAACACTTCTCAAAGGAAGTACAAATGACCAAAAAGTATGCGAAAAAATGTTCAACATCTTTAGTCAATAGGGAAATTCAAATTAAAACCACATTAAGATTCTGTCTCACTCCAGTCAGAATGGCTATCATCAAGAATACAAATAGCTGAGCACAGTGGCACAGGCCTGTAATTCCAGCACTTGGGAGCCTGAGGCAGGAGAATTGCCATGAGTTCTCGATCAGCCTAGGCTGCACAGGGAGTTCAAGGCCAGCTTACTACATAGTGAGAACTTGTCTCAAAAAAACATACCAAACCAAATCCAAAACCAAAGAATAACAAATGCTAGAGAGGATGTGAGTGAAAAGGAACCCTTCTACACTGCTGTTGAGAATATAAATTAGCACAGCCATGATGTAAATGTAAGTATGTAAGTTCTTCCAAAAAAATTAAAAATAGAGATACCATTTGATCTAGCTATACCACTCTTCAGTATGTACCTGAAAGAATTAAAGTCAGCATATTATGGAGATATCAACACATTAATGTTTATTGCAGCACAATTCACAATAGCTAAACTATGGAACCAGCCTAGATATATGTGAACAGATGAATGGATAAAGAAAATATGGTGTATGTATACAATGGAGTATTATTCAGCCATAAAGAAGAAAAATTGTGTCATTTGCTGGAAAACAGATGAATTTGGTGATCATTATGTCTAGTGAAATAAGCCAAACTCAGACAAATATTGTATGTTCTCCCCAGTATGTAGAATCGAAATAAGACATCAAGAAGATAGAAGGGAAACTCCTATTAGACAAGAGGAAGGGAATTAGGTCGAAAGGGGTATAAGGATGAGTAGTGGAGGGAATATCATCAAAATATGTTTTGAAACCCCCAAATGTGAAACCAGGGGATAAGGCAGGATACAGGTTGGGCTGTGTGGGATGAAATGATTAAAGTATATTATGTGCCTATATTAATCTGCCGTAATGAAACACATGAACTTGTATAACCAACATGCACTAATAAAAAGGGATGTAAAAAAGAACTTCCCAAAATATACAAAAAAGAATTATCTCACGGGGCTGGGGATTTAGCTCAGTAGTTCTGGTGCCTGCCTCACAAGTGCAAGGTCCAGAGTTTGATCCCTGGTACCAAATAAAATAAAATAAAATAAATTAATTAATTAAAAAAGTTTAGATGGAGAGGTAACTTCGTAAACAAACAAACAAAAGAATTATCTCAAATTTCTTTAAAAACCCTTTATTAATTTCACTTTACATATGAGGAAACTGAGGCCCACAGGTGACACTGCTCCCACTAGGCTTTGAAAGTAGTTCTATCTGCCAGTGAAGACCTTACTTTGGGGCAGTGTGCTCTGTCAGAGAGTCACCGGGACCCTCTAGAGGAAGGGGGTGGGGAAAGCTTGTTGATGGAGGAAGTCTGTCTTGGGCGCCTGCTCCAGATGAATGAGAGATTCCCGACCACCTGTTCCCATGATCTCATTCTCTCCTTTCCCTGAGTAAAGGGCTACACTGTCCCCAGGCAGAACTCTCAGGCAGAAACTGGAGCCAGTGATTGTGAAAGCTACATTGTAGACTATTTGAATCTATGGGTATCCCTAAAGGCTAGAAAGATAGACAAATGTATCGGTATTATTTTTCTTGTATAATGTCATCAAAGAAATCTTTAATTTATAGAAAATAAAATATTATTTGTATTTCCAGACTTTATGGCACCTTGTAGAGGTAACTTGAAAGTATGGACAATTTTTCTCCTTAGAACTATGCCTTGATAGATTGTGTTGTTAAATATATTGTTCTTTGATTCTCATACCCAGATGACTGAATTACTATTATGTTTTTTTTTTTAATGCAGAACTGGGGATCAAACCTAGGTCCTTGCTCATGCTAAGCAAGCACTCTACCACCAGTCTTCACATCCAGTCCCCTGTTACATTTTTCACATCTGGCACTTCTTATCCATTCTCATCTGTCCTGTTCTATTACTCCCAAACATTCATTTGTCTATCTACCTCTTCACTTAATTGACAAATAATATTTATATGCTGAGCAATAAGTGGTAGGCAATATAGTAAGCACTAGAGATTCCTTTGCAAATAAGACAGAGTTTGAACCCACCCTAGGGGAATACTTCATCCAATAAGGTTTCCAGAAAAGCACAAGGTTTCTTATGACAGTGAGATAAATGGTTGGATAAGTCAGGGTAGTTATATGTAGCTGTTCCAGGGTAGGTTGGTTGTTGCTGGTGGTGAAGTTATAGATAAACAGAGACCTCAGGATAGGTAAAAATTGGTAGATGAAATGTACAGGAATAATATAAAACTGTACCATGTAAAGGGACAAGAAAGTGTGAAGCTCTTTTCAAGCTGAAGAAAAGATCATGGCCTGGTGTAGATCATGGCTTTGTGCAGTTTGGTGTTAGGATGCAATGGGTGAATGGGAAAGCCTGGGGAAAACAGAGACAGAAAAAGGGTATAATCACAAACTAAGACTGAAGGGGTATTCAGTGATGCTGGAGCCTGGTTTCAAAAGGCTTTGAAAGCCAGAGAAGCATCTTGGATTCCATTATTCTGAGGGTAATGAAAAGTCAAGATGGGCAGCGGACAGAGTAATAACATGAGGTTTTCATTAGGGAAAAAAACCTGAACCTAGCATGGCAGATACATTGGGGAAGCCCTAATGAAGGCAGAAAGACAGCTTGGAGAGCTGCAGTGGTCCTCTGGTGAGGTGATGGTGGCCTCAACTGAGGAAGTCTCAAGAAGCAGCCAGACAAGCCCCTATATTGCTCCCCAGGGTTTTTTCCAAAGTTGTGTTCATGTTGTTTCCCAATATGGAAGAGAAACCTACGGTTGGCAAGAACCTCCAGGCAATTCCATACCATATGTGGAGAAATGGTAGATTGGTCCATGTTTTTTAAAAATTTGGTATAAATATAAATTTGAATACTTTGAGGTAATACAAACTAAAAGCTGTATTACTGGGAACATAATTTAGACTTAGTAAAACATTAATGCAAACTGGCAACTATGGGTCTTAAATTATTTTAGATTACATGTAAACCTTACATTATTTTTACTCACCCAATTCAATAGCAAGAGGTTAGGTGTAGTTAAAAATGGCTGTGGCCCCAGTCATCATTAAAGCATGCATTTTTTGGGGGGTACCGGGGATTGAACTTCGGTCCTTGCGCTTGCGCAGCAGGCGGCCAAACCACTGAGCTAAATCCCCAGTCCTGCATTTTTTAAAAGTATATTTTAAACAGCACAGAAAGTAACTAATGGAAATTTTTCATGGAAATTACTTTTTTTTTTGTCCCTGGACAAAGAGTTCAGAGTCAATCAAAAACCAATCAATATAAATTCTAATGTAAACCATAATTGAGGATGACAAATGGGTTCTTGAATGATGTTAAATAACACATTTACAAAAATAGAAGCCCAAAATTACACTTACAAACTGAACCATGAGTGTCTATATGATATGTGCTAGTGACATTGTTGTTACTCACAACAAGTTTTCATGGATATCAGCAACTGACTCCAAATGCCTTACAGTGACATTTTACAGATATTCTACGTTTTCACATACATGTGATTCATTTTAGCCAACTTGATGCTCAAGTTGCTTTGTTGATAGAATCATCTGTTTCTGACACTGGGCTATGGCATGAGATGAGCAGGGAGACCTTATAATGTGTATGGTTCTTAGAATTTGAAAGGCTGGAGGACATCTGGCAAGCATTATAAAAAGAGTTGAAGTCAATATCTGGTAAGAACTCATTTAAACCAAAAAGATATGTACTGTCTCTTCCACAGTGTTATGGTCTGTATCTAGATGTTCCCCCAAAGTCTCATGTGTTCATAGGTGAGAATTTGTGGAGATGGCTGGATCATGAATGTGTGGTACTGGGATTAAGGGTATGTAATAACTAAATTGGTTTAAAATAGTTCTGAGTGTGGATAATGGGAAGGGCCCCTCTGGGTGTGGATGGCACCACCCAAAAGGCTAGTAGCCTGGATGAGATAGAGGGAAATGGAGGCTTGCTGCTATTGCATCACTGCTACTTACTGCTTTCTGCTGATCTTCCATGGACTGTTTCTCTTTTGTGATGCCTTTCTCCCATAGTGCCCTGCCTTGGAGCCAGCTGACTATGGACAGAAACCTCTATAGACTATGAGCTAAAATAAACTTTTCCTCCTTTAAATTGTGGGTGTTGGGTATTTTATCTCAGCATCAAGAAAAGTAACTAAGACACCCACCAAAGGTTTTTAGGAGAGATTCCAGGGAATCAAAGCTTGGAATAATTTTGGATAATGTGTCTAAAAAGAAGCCACCATTTGGGAAGCAAACAAAGCTGTTATGGTGCACATTCCTGGAGGCATTACTACTGTGTGCCAATGAATACCATTAATACTGAAAAGTAGTTGTTTCTATACAATATAGAAAATGAAGGTAAAATAACATTGCATTCCCACTTTATAAAGCTTTCATGAAGATCAATTTGGTGCATAAGGGGTGAGTATGGAAGAAAGGTTTATCTTTATTATGTGTTTGTGTCAGGTACTTTATATTTAAATAAGAACAATGTACTAAGAGTAAAACAACCTTTCTGAGCTTTTAATGTTCACAATGAATTATTTAATGTTTTATGTCTCTAAAGTACTGTTTGATTGATATAGATAAAATTGTAGAGTTATAGCATATATTATTAAATAACAAATTTATGTTGATGACTATAGTTTACCCTACTTAAAGTGTTACATCACCAGCTATTTATTTTGTATTTCTCTGTTTGGTAGGTAATGCTCAAAGGGATCTCCATATCTAATACAGACATCAGTGTCTTTAAAAGTTATCCTGTATCATATCTGTATGTCTGTCTCTGAATTTACACCTACAAATGGCTTTTGGGCATTGCACTTTTCAGTGGGATGTGGGGATATTAAGGCATTTGTGAATCAGACTTTCCGAATATAAAAGATGTGGCTCTGCTAAAACCCAGTGCCAGCTGACAAGATTTACCTCCTGAGGACTGAGAATGAAAGTACCTATTCCTGAGTTGGAGGGTCATCTGATATACCCAGGTCTTTTCTCTGTCACTCTTCAGGTTAACATTGCCTTGTTCTTTGCATTACTTGTATTAGTGAAGATTCTGATTAAAACTTGTGATTTAAATGGTAGACAGCCTTAGGTATATTGGTATGCTTTTTATGAGCTGGATAGATACACTTGGAAAATTGACAAAATGTTTTTACACCTAGGATTCTTTGTCTTTCCTTCTTTCTTGTCCTGTATATGTAGGAGTGAGATGGTGTTAAAACACTGGTTATCTCAGTTCTATTTTATCTCTAGCTCTAATGCTCCTGATAATGAGGAACACAGATAAGCAGACTGCTGTGGCCTAGCAGGTCAAATATATTATCTCATTGATTTTATGCAGGAGCCATATAAGACAAGATTCTGCAATGTTCTTCCCCTTTTAGAGGTGAGTAGATTGAGGCTTAAGATGATTTTTGCTCAAGACTGAAAATCTAATGTTTAATCCATGCATGATGGGACCTTATCTATAACTTATGATTCTTACTCCAATTAGGTGCACAAGGTGATTTCATTTCTGTGAGTACATTTTGTCATCTATATAATGAGAGATTAACAGTATATTAATTCTAGGGCTTCTTATTGGAATGCAATATCTTCATTCTATGGAATATAATTCAATACAATTAGTGTCTTGGTGGGGCTTATCCCTTCCCAAGATGTGTGTTTAATAAATTAGTAAGTATTTTATATTATGGAGGGAGTTTTGCCTATTAAGCTTTCTTGAGGTAAGAACCTAGGAAACATCATTCTATAATGTGCCTGATGTTCTATATTTCCATTAAAAGGTCAAACAAAAAAATTCTTTCAAAAAGGCAAATGACAGAGGCAGATGACAAGACCATGTGAGCTTACATTTTAGTCCAAGAATTACCAGGGGAGGCCTTAATTATTTTATTTTTACATTGGTGGCAAGGCTAGATTTGGAGTAAACTGTTACAATCAGCTAAAAATTTATTTTAAATAATACCTGTTGCATCTCTAGCCCCTAATCTTGGGGGGGGGGGGAGAAAAAAACCACCCCAGATCCCTTTCTTAACTCAATTAAGAACACCACAAGTGATAACTACATTTCCCTGGGTTTTCTCCCAGCATGAGATGACTCAGCCAGAAATAGCATGATAATATCGCAGATGTTCCTTTACTCGGATAGCTGGTTATTGCTTATCTAAATGATATTTTAATACAAATACACAACTGTTCACCCTGTTTTATGGCTTTCAGAACTTTGCTTCATATTTAACAAATGGAAGTTTATGAGCAGATGTATCATCGACTCAGATTTACTTTTCTCCTCATTATGTTACATGAAAGGGCTAAATGTTGGAAGAGGGTATTTGACACATCTGCACTGATAGACTACTGTATTCACTGATGGACCACTAGCTCCCGTCTGTCATCACCCACCATCTCAATAGCCCTGCAAGTTTTGTTCTCCATTGTTCTGACCAAAAGATCAAAATTTTCTTCCAGAACCCAAAGCAAACATTTCCTCCATTCTTGACAACTATGGTTAATATTAGCAATTTCTCCTAGGCATGTTTCCAAAATATCAAAACAGATTCCTGATGTATTAGTCACTTTTCAGTTGTTGGGACAAAATACCTGGCATACACAATTTAAAGGAGGAAAGGTTTATTTTGACTTTAGAGGTTTCAGTCCACAGTTACTTTGCTGCTTTGCTTCTAGGCCCTCAGTGAGGTGGAATCCCTGTGGAAGAAAGCTACTTACTTCACGGCAGCCAGGAAGCAGAGAAAGGGAAAGAGTCAAAGAAGGGGCCAGGGATCAGATATAGTAACCAAGGCCACACCCCCATGATTCACTCCCTTCAACTAGCACCCCCCCCATTTTTATCATCTCCCAGTAATCCTATCAAAATATGAATTTACTAATGGATTAATCCACTTATGGAGTTAGAGCACACATGATCTAATTATCTGAAAGTGAAACATAATAACTGAACAGATAAGATTTGGGGGACATTCTAGATCTAAGCCATTATACCTGAGTACCATAATCTTCAGGGATTTTTTGTTGTTTTTGTTTGGCTCATCGGCTGACCGTGGCTTTGGAATCAGCTACTCTTGACTTTTAGTTTTTACTACCTGTTGATTCACCTCTATGACCCTGGCAGGTTTTCCTACATATTGACCTTGTCCTTTCTGTCTTCCATTCTTATCTTGAGCTACTATCTAATCTCAGCTCAGTTTTATTGACCTGCTAGAGTCTTTATTTAAGTAAGGTGCAGTAGAGCTAAAACCTTAGAGGACTAGAGTGTTAATATTCCAGGGAAATTCACTTTGACTTAAACTTAGGCAGTTCCTGGGCTTGATGGCTGGGGATGTAGCTCAGCGGTAGGGTGTTTGTCTAGCACATTGGAGGTCCTGAGTTCAAGTTCAGGGAGAGGGAGAACAGGTGCTGGGGTTGCTGGCAGCTACTTCCACACAGGCAATCATCAATGTCCAAAACCACTGAGATGAAGCAGAAGCTTGTATTAAAAAAAAAAAGACACACAGACACATGCACACACACACACCATAAATGAGACTGACAAACAGGGCCCCTGCCAGTTATATTGCTATAATTCTTTTTTTTTTTTTTTTTTTTTTTTTTTTTTGGTACCGGGGATCGAACTTGGTTCCTTGCGCTTGCGCAGTAGGCAGCGAAACCACTGAGCTAAATCTCCGGCCCATATTGCTGTAATTCTTAATTCTAAGTCTGAAAAACTTCATGGGACCAATATAAGCCCCAAAATGTAGCTCTGACTGAATACTGAGGACTCCATTCCAAGCAAAAATCCTAATTGTGATCTTTCAGCCCCAACCATGGGCAACTTTGAAGACTGCCTAGCAAATCTCCTAAGGGGAAGCTGTTTTACCTCTGCTAGACTTGGTACACAAGCCATGCGTGAAAGTTTCCAGGAGGGAGAAAGTTAGAAACTCAGGCCACCGTGGTCCAGCTTATGGGTGCATCTGTGTCCCTCATCCAGGTGCCTCCATTCAGAGGCCTCCCAATCAGGGACTTCAGCTTAGGTACTTCACGAATCCCTGCTGAGATTTTCAAAGTACTTTTCTCCAGTAGACTTGGTTTGTTTCCTCCCTTTCTCTTTCTGACCTCTCCTCTTTCCTTGGTCTCTGGACGATGAAGAGGGAGGAGCCTGGGCTCCATGGTAGAAACATGATTTTCCCACCTGCAGTGCATCTACCCAACCTTGGCCCAGCACACTTCTAGGAAAATGAACAGTTGGGAGCTGGCACCTCTCCTTAGCCCTTCATTGAACTGACACAGTCAGTGTATAAGGGCTTAAGAAAACCTGCATCCTTCACCTGAGACTTCTGACATGCTTCTGTTAATCATGTGACCACGCTGCTATGAAGTCAGAACTGTTTTATTTCTTTCCTTGGGCCCTTTGTGCAAAAATTCCACCTTGGAGTTTGTCCTGATGGCTAGCTCATCACTCAAATTTCTGCTTCAAGATAATTTTCTCAGAGAAAATTTCTTTTACCTTCTCTGCATTTATTTTCATCGCATCTTATACTTCTTTGAGTGTTTATCACAATTACAGTCAAGTAATTATTTGTTAAATAACCTCCCCTGCTAATCTCAAATTTATTGAATGTCAAGATCACAACTCTCCTGGCCATCACTATACATCCAGTGAGGTACAAAACCCACTACTGAGTTTACTACAGAGGATTGTACTTGAATAAATGAAACTTTTCTGTGTATAAGATTTCTCATTTATAGAGAAGAAACAAAAAAATCTATCTTGCATGGATTTTGTGATGATGAGATATATATATCTAAGCAAGTACAATGAAGCTTTACATGCATATGCTACTCAATAATTAATATTAAATACAGTAGAAATATTATTCTTCAAAATGTTTTCTCCTCCTCCCTGTGGGATGATTATAAATTTACAAGCCTTTGAAGTTAAGCTAGGCCATGTAACTTGATTTGTTAAGTAAAATGTAAATGAAAATGAAGTGTGTTGCTTTCCACCTAGCAGAATCTTTAAAAGTCACGATACTTCAGTGTCCCCTTCTTCTTCTATGAGGCCAGTAGAGTCCCAGACATAGACCGCTCCTTCAGTGATAGCGTGCATGAGGTGACATGCTCCCAGCTTCTTCTTTCTCTGTCTATTGACAAAGATGTGAAGTGTAACCCAGAAATAAAACTGTTTTTTGCAAGTCAATGAAATTTGGGGATTACATCGCTGTAAAACGTAGTTTAAACTACCTGCTACATTAGTTTAACAGAGTGGTGGCAAACCTATGGCACATGTACCCTGGCAGACTGTTTGTCTCATTGAAAGCTTTAACAGGTTCACCATCACTAGTTCAATAGGTTAAGTGTATATAGTGATTATTTTCCTGGGATTAAATTTTATTTTATTGGGGTAAAAATGTGGGAGTCATTTTTTTTTGTATTAAATTCTTTTATTGGTACATTGTAGGTATACAACACAATTACATTTCTCATTGGGAATTGTACCTTTACATAATGCATCTTGGTTCTTATTTTTTCCCCATTCCTAGCCCTCCCTTCACCCCCTCCACCCTTTCCTATTTACAAAGACTTTATTTTCATTTCTTCTATTTCTCATCATTTTTCCTTTCCCTTCCTTCCTTTCCCCTGCCCCTCCCACTACCCCTGCCCCCTTGGACCTATTCTTCCTATTTTACATTATCGATTATTCATTCTAATCATTGGTACATTTTAGGTATACAATATAATGACATTCATCATTGGAAATTTGCACCTTTACATAGTCTCTCTCGGTTCTTCTTTTTCACCCTTGCCCAGCCCTCCCTTCAACCCCTCCAGTCCTCCCTATTTACAAAGATTTTGTTCCTATTTTTCCATTTTCTCATATTAATCCCATTCCCTTCTATCCTTTCCCCTAGCCCTCCCACTTCCTTCCCCTTTGCCCCTTTTCTTCCTATTTCACATTACCTATTATACATTTAGTCCTTATTTACACTTTCAGTTTCTCACACCAGAGAAACTATTCAGTATTTATTCATGTGTGTCCTATTTATTTCACTTAAGAGGATGGCCTTAATGTGCATCCACTTAACTATAAATGTCTCCAATTTCTCATTTTTTATGGCTGAGTAGTACTCCATTTTATAAAAAAACCACATTTTCTTTATCCAGTCTCCAGTTGATGGGCATTTGGGCTGTTTCCAAGTTTTAGCTATTACAAACTGCGCTACTATGAACATGGGTACACATATGTCACTGTGATATGATTCTTTTCATTCTTTGGGGAAGATCCCCAGAAGTGGAATAGCAGGGTCAAATGGGACTTCCAGTCCTAGTTCTTTGAGGTATCTCCATACTGATTTCCACAGTGCTTGCACCAGTCTACACTCCCACCAGCAGTGGAGCAGGGTTCCTCTTTCCCCACAGCCACACCACCATTTGTTATTGGTTGATTTCATGATAGCAGCCATTCTTTCTGGAGTGAGGTGGAATCTCAGCATTGTTTTCATTTGCATCTCTCGAATGACCAGTGATGTTGAACAGTTTTTCATGTATTTATTTGCTATTTCTACTTCTTTGTCTGAGAAATGTCTGTTCATTTCAGATGTCCATTTTTGGATTGGGTCTTTAAATTTGGGAGGTTTGATCTTTTTAAGTTCTTTATAGATTCGAGATAGTAGACCTTTGTCTGAGGAAGAACAGGTGAAGATTTTTTCCCACATTGTGAGTTGTCTCTTCACACTGCTGGTGTTTTCTCTTGCTGTGCAGAAGCCTTTTAATAAGAAGAGATCCCATTTGTTGATTGTTTGTGCTAGTTCACGGGCAACTGAGGTTTTGTTCATAAAATCTTTTCCTACACCAATGTCTTCAAGGGTTCTACCTAACCTCTGTTCCAACTGGTTCAGAGTTTCTATTTCAATATTTAGATCTTTAATTCATTTTGATTTTAGTTTAGTGCATGGTGAGAGATACAGGTCTAGTTTTAAACTTTGGCAAGTTGAAACCCAATTTTTCCAGCACCATTTATTAAAGAGGCTATCTTTCCTCCAGTGAGAGGGTTTGGCTCCTTTGTCAAAGATGAGATGGCTGAGTGTGTCTGGCATTGTTTCTGCATCTTCTAATCTGTTCCACTGGTCCCCAAGTCTGTTTCTTTGCCAGTACCATGCTATTTTTATCACAGTAGCTTTGTAGTATAGTTTCAGGTTTTGGATTGTGATACCCCCTGCCATGTCTCTGTTACCTAGAATTGCTTTTGGTATTCTGGGTCTCTTCTTGTTCCAAATGATTTTTTGGATTTTTTTCTCAAGGTCTATGAAGTATGCTGCTGGGATCTCAATTGGAATTGCATTAAATCTATATAGCAGTTTTGGAAGGATGGCCATTTTCACTATATTAATCCTTCCTACCCAGGAGCAGGGGATGTCTGTCCATTTTCTGATATCATCTTCAATCTCTCTTTTCAGAGTGCCATAGTTTTCAGAGAAGAGGTCTTTGATTTCTTTCGTTAGGTTGGTTCTTAGGTATTTTAGTTTTTTGGATGCTATTGTGAAAGGAATTATTTGCCCTATTTCTCTCTCAGTGAGTCTGTCATTGGTGTAGAGGAAAGCTATTGATTTTTGTGTGTTGACCTTGTAACCAGCTACTTGACTGAATTTGGTTATTAAGTCTAGAAGACTTTTGGTGGAGTTCTTGGGGTCTTCTATATAGAGTATCATGTCATCTGCAAATAATGACAATTTGACTTCTTCATTCCCTATCTTTGTTCCTTTTATTTCTTTCTCTTGTCTAATTGCCATGGCTAATGTTTCCAGAACTATATTGAACAAGAGTGGTGATAGCAGACATCCTTGTCTTGTTCCTGATTTTAGTGTGAAGGATTTCAGTTTTTGACCATTGAGTATGATACTGGCTGTTGGTTTTTCATAGATGGCTTCTATCAGTTTGAGGTAGAGACCATCTATTCCAATTTTTTGTAGGATTTTTATCATAAATGCATGTTGGATTTTGTCAAATGCTTTTTCTGCATCTTTGGAGATAATCATATGGTATTTGTCCTTGGCTCTATTGGTATAGTGTATTACATTTATTGATTTTCTTATATTGAACCATCCCTGCATCCCTGGGATGAATCTCACTTTATCAGGGTGTATGATCTTCTTGATAATCTTCTGCATTCTGTTTGCCAGTATCTTATTAAGGATTTTTGCATCTATGTTCATTAGTGAGATTGGCCTATAGTTCTCTTTTTCAGTTGGGTCTTTCTCTGCTTTGGGGATCAAGATGATGCTAGTTTCCAGGAATGAATTTGGGAGTATTGCTTCCCTTTCAATTTCATTGAAGAGTTTAAACAGTAATGGCAGTAGTTCCTCTCTAAGTGTCTTGTAGAATTCAGCAGTGAAGCCATCAGGGCCTGGGCTTTTCTTAGTTGATAAGTTTTTAATTATATTTTCAATTTCATTGGTTGATATTGGGTTGTTCAGAATTTTTAGGTCTTCTTCATTCAACTTTGGTAATTCATATGTATGTAGGAATATGTCCATTTCTTCTGTGTTGTCCATCTTATTGGCATATAGGTTCTGGAAGTAGGTATTGATGATCCTCTGGATTTCTGCTGGGTCTGTTGTCATTTCACCCTTTTCATTCCTAATTGCATGGATTTGGGCCTTTTCTTTCCTTTTTCTGACAAGGTTGGCTAAGCATTTTCAATTTTATTGATTCTTTCGAAGAACCACCTCTTGGCTTCATTGATTTTTTGTATAGTTCTCTTAATCTCCATTGCATTGATTTCTCCTCTGATCTTTATAACTTCCTCCTTTGTATGAGCTTTGGGGTTGTCCTGCTCTTCTTTTTCTAGAAGCTTGAAGTTCAGCATCAGGTTGTTTAATTGGGCTTGCTCTGTTTTCCTAATATGCATATTCACTGCTATGAATTTCCCTCATAAGACTGCTTTCATTGTGTCCCATAGATTCCGATATGTTGTATTGTCATTGTCATTTAATTAAAGGAACTGTCTGATTTCTTCTTTAATTTCCTCTGTGACCCATTGTTTATTCAGAAGTGTGTTGTTCAATTTCCATGTGTTTATGAAATTTTTTGAGTTTCTTTTGCTATGGATCTCCAATTTCATCGCACTATGGTCTGATAATCTACAGGGGATAACTTCAATTCCTTTGCACTTACTTAAACATGTTCTATGTGTGAGTATGTGGTCTATTTTGGGGAATGACCCATGTGCAGCTGAGAAGAATGTGATTTTGTGGGGTGGAAGACTCTGTAAACATCTGTTAAGTTCATTTGTTCAAGAGTTCGATTGAGTTCTAGTATTTCATTACTTATTTTTTGTCTAGTTGATCTATCTATTTGTGACAGTGGGGTGTTGAGGTCCCCCACTACAATTGTATCAGTGCATATATGACTTTTCATGTCCGTTAGTATTTGTTTTATATAGTTAGGTGCACTAGTGTTTGGTGCATAGATATTTATGATTGTCATCTCTTCCTCTTGGATTGTTCCCTTTACAAGGATGTAGTGTCCTTCTTCATCTCTCTTAATCAGTGTTGGTTTGAAATCTACTTGATCTGCCAAGAGGATAGCTACTCCTGCTTTTTTGGGGGTTCCTGTCACATGGAGTATTGTTTTCCACCCTTTAACTTTCAGTCTATGAGTTTCCTTTTGAATGAAGTGTGTTTCTTGAATGCAGCATATTGTTGGATTTTGCTTCTTGACCCATTCTGCCAGTCTATTTCTTTTGATTGGTGAACTGAGACCATTAATGTTGATGGTTATAACTGAAACATATTGAGTTGTCATTGCCATGACTGTTTGTTTTTGTTGGGTTCTCCCCCTTTACATTTAATTTCTTGTCATGCCAGATGGGTTCATTCTGCTTTTCTTCTTGGCGTTGTGACCCTCAATGTCTGTTCCTAAGATATTGTGTAAAATTCTTTGGAGTGCTGGTTTGGTATTCACAAAGTTCCTAAGGTGCTCTTTGTCATGAAAGTGTCTTATTTCTCCATCCATTTTGAAAGATAGTTTTGCAGGGTAAATCAATCTGGGTTGGAGGCTGTTTTCTTTTAGGACTTGGAATATGTCACTCTAAGCAAGCTCTTCTTGCCTTGATGGTTTGTGTTGAGAAGTCTGCTGTGATTCTGATGGGCTTGCCTTTGTGTGTGATTTGTTTCTTTTCTCTGACTGCTTGGAGAACTTTGTTCTTCTGTTGAGTTTCTGGAATCTTAACAATTATATGCCTATGTGTAGATTTTTTTTGATCAAGGCTATTTGGAATCCTATATGCCTCACTTATCTGTATGTCAAGCTCTTTTCCCCTGTTTGGGAAGTTTTCTGCCATTATTTCTGTGAAGAGATTTTTTATGTCAACTCTACTCTCTCCTGTTTCTTCATTGAGCCCAATCAGTCTTATGTTATTCTTCTTTGCATCATGTAGCAGCTGCTGGATTGATTTCTCATGATCCCTTATAATTTTGAAGCAATTTTTCTTTTCCTGGTCACTAATTGCAATCTTATCTTCTATATCTGAAATTCTATCCTCACATTGGCTCATTCTGCTGTATAGACTTTCAGTGGAGTTTTTCATGTCCTGGAAATCTATCTGCATGTTTTATGGATTCCATTTGTTTCTTATGTTGGGATCCCATCATGTTCCTGAGCTCCTCTCTAGATTTATTAATCATGTCTTGCACTAGGGGCACAGTTTCTCCTGTCATCTGAGAAGTTATTTCTGATTTCATTTTTTCCAAATCCCCTTTTGTTGCCAGTTCAGTGGGTCCAGGTGGTTGAGTATCAGAGTGTTCCATCTCATTTCCCTTTGGGGTTGCTGTAGGTGATCTGGAAGTCTGGTTTTGAGACTTATTTATGTGTTTTCTCATTTTGACTTGGGTGGGGGGCTGTTAGCACCTGCACAGATTACCTCCTCTGAGCTGGGAGAGATGGGACAGGGGCCGGGAGCTGTGGTAGGGATGGTGGCCCCAAAGCCCTTTCCTGTGGGCTGGGAGCATCGGGAGAGATGGTTGCCAGGAAGTCCCTTCTTCTGGTCCAGGAGCAGTGGGATGGTGGCTCAGAAGCCCCTCCCTCTGGGCCGGTAACAGCAGGACTCAGTACCTTGGTCTGGTGGTCTGGTGTCCTCTGTGTCTTTGTAGTGTGGAACCAGGTGGCTGCCTGTCTGCAGTGGGGTGATTCAGTGTCTTCTGCCTGACTCAGGACCTCGGTAGGGTATTGAGGGAGTCATTTTTTGAGGGTACTTTTTTCAATCTTTTGAAAATTTGAGATTCACACCTTAGTTTATGTACAAAATAAAAATGATGACTAGCATTTATCAAACATCTACTATAGGTGAAGAACTTTTACAAGTGCTTTTTGAGCGTTGTCTTCCAAAACTTTGTACAGTTGGTTCTACTATGATACCCTTTTCTTTCTTTATTTATGATACTCTTTATAAATAGATGCATGTGTAAAGAGCAGTAAAACTAATTGTTGCACAGCCAAACAACTAGTAAATGAAGGAGCCAGAATCAGATCACAAGTGTTCTGCATTCAGAGTCTACTGTGCTCAAATGTACAAATCTGTAGATACGGTACAAACACAAATACCCATAAAATACTGAGAGGAATGTATATATAAACTTATATTTACAATCATCCTACAGGAAATGAAAGGATGAGCTGTACTAGGAGTTATCCCAGATATCAAGTTCTGTTATTTAGCTTTATTTTTGTTCTTTCATGAATATGATTTAGTCAAGAAAAGGATGATTTTTGGAATTGCCAATGGATTCAACTCCATAATAGCATGGAGGACAGAGTATCATAAGCCTTGCTTTTAGAGGGGTACTTGATCACTCCCTGTCATTTCCTGATTTAACAAAGGCTCTACAGGGCCACAGTAAATCCCCAAATATTCAGTTTCAAATTAGATTTGTTAATTTTAAGTCATTCAGACTTGGTTTCAAATCCTAGCTCTGCCTCTGTATGAATCTGAAGCATGTCACAGTCTCTAAGTTCTAGTTTCCTTATCTATAAATTGAGAATAATGAATTCCTAAATCACAGAGTCACTTTGAAAATTAAATTTAATATTGTCCTTACCAAGTATATAATAAATGTCCAATAGATTAATAAAGTAGCCATGATTTATAATTAATTATTAATGAAAAATACTTTCAAAGAATAGTTCCATATTTTAATATACTGGCTAAATACTTATTAACACTCCCCTAGAGGATTTTTTCATAGATTGATAATATTCTGCAGTTGGAAAACTAGCTTCTCTTTTAAAGGTGTTACTGCTATGGGGAAAACTGGTAAAGTCCAGCATACCCAAACTATGGTTCAGTAGAGTTTCTAAGCAAAGCATAGATTAATGGATATTCCAAAAAATAAACTGTTTTAGCATAACAACAAAAATAGGTAAAGCCGAGGCAATAAAATAGAGCAAAACAAATAGATTTTATAAATATGAAGTGAAAACTAAACCTCTCTGGCAATTACAGCTTTCATATGATTTATGCCTTTAATTTGTCTAAATCAGTGACCCATGGAGTATTGGCATAAAATTTCAAACTCAGCAAAAACCTAAATCACTGTAAGGAAGCCCTGAATTTTTATTAGTTATCCTTCTTTCACTGGCTTCTCCTAACAAAATGAATTCTTCCCTGAGTGAGGCAAAATGAACTATTGTAGTTTATTAAGATATTATTGATCTGGGAGACTTAGCATTTAATATGTCACAGAAACACCACTAGACTATGAAACCAACAGTGTAGAATTAGTATTTAAAGGCCTCCCCCTTTACTTTGTTTAACATTAACCCTAGGTATCAGTTAGGATTATTTGGTAGAAAGCAACAGAAATAGGTTATGGCTAATGTGGGTAAAACACAAAAAGAAAAAGAAAATCAAAGAAATTCTCAGAAAGATAAGATATAGATAGCGCAAAGAGTCAAGAGAAGAGGTGAGCACTCAGGAAAGCCAGCAATCAGGGGAGATGTTAGCAGAACCCCTGAAGTGAGTCCTGGTCTCCTGTGAGTCACAACAGCACAGGGCTAATTAAACAATAAAGACATGAACTGAGACTCAGAGAAAAAGCTGGGTTTTGGGCCTTATCAGTGCTGCTCTGGGCAGCAAAGACAAAAGGCACTGTGAGCTTGCTACTATTTATTGGGTTCACAAGGAGTATCAGATGACTTAGAGGGTGGTGATAATCCTAAATTGATGAGGATTTTATAATCTTTATAATTGGAGGAAGTGTCAGATGACTCAGAGGGTGGTGGTAATCCTATGCTGATGAGGATTTTAGGTCAATGGGGATTTTATGTTGATTAGGACACTAAGATGAGCAAAAAACATTCTTACAATGGTAGGTGGGATAAGTTAAGCTGATAAGGAATTTGTCCCTCCCCAGGTGAAACCTTTCTCTTTTTGTATTACTACTAAGTTCTCAAAGAAAAGAATGTCTTCAGCAGATGTAATATTGCCATTGAGCATCACAGCATCAGAGGACCATTGAGGCCTCAGCTGTGACCAGAGGCAAAATGGGGTTATGTTTTGGCATGTCATAGTGGACGCACAGGCAAGAAGACTAGGCCTCATACATCCCTAATCATAATTTAATTGTGAGATGATTTTTTTCCCCAAAATTATGTAGAATGGCTCCCAACACCAGTCATCTAGGAGTCAAAGACCAATCATTTCAGGTGTCCTGAACTGTAACACAATCACTCCTCACTCAGGTGGATTCTAATCTTGACTTAGTCTTCTTAAAATACAAATACTTGGGGGTGAAGGTCTGATTGGTCTTTGCTGGTCAGAGGAGGGCAAGTCACCATGACTTACAGTGTATTCAATAAGAAGTCCCCCACATTTGAGCTTCTCATCAGCCTCCCAAAATGATTCAAGCTCTATCAACTAAAATTTTGATTTTATCTCAGCAACACCCACATTTGACTCCTAACCTGCAGAGCTATGAGATAATAAATTTGTGTTGTTTTAAGCCACTGTCATTGTGGTAATTTTTAGAACAGCAATAGAATACTGTTACAGTTTAGATCCCCAGTGTTCCCCCAAATGTCTAAAGTGTATGAAAAGTAATTGGATTATGAGGGTGCCATACTCATTAGTTAAATCATTCAGTAATGAGTTTAGTAGCTGAATGTGCTGTTAGGAGGTAGGGTCTGTTTAGAGGTGGGTCCCTGAGGGTGTGACCTAGAAAAGTATATTCTTATCCTCAGATCCTCCCTTCTCTCTCTGCTTCCTGGCTGCCATGGGTTCAACAGCTTTCCTCTGCCATGTTGTTCTACCATGGCATTTTTCCACTGAAGCCAGTCAACCATGGACTGAAACTGTGAGCCAAAATAAACCTCTCCTCCTTTAAGTTGTGGGAGTCAGGTATTTTGCCCCAGTGACAAAAAAGTAACTAAGACAAATACTAATATAGCAGCCATTTTTTAAAGGCTTCAATTATTGCTGCAACATACTTGTATAAATGATATATTAGAATCTAAGTACCACAATAACCTAAATTGAGGAGCTAAATCACCAAAGCAGGATATGTTTTTGTGACTGCAAAGGGATCAGAGAAGCTTTGGGACTACCTTTGCAGAGCAAGAAAGAGTTAACAAACAGCGGAGACCAAAAGACACAGTGGGAGGAAGCATATCAACTTTTTCTCCATAAATGTATTCTGTTGATTCTAGCATTTTTCATATATTAGTTACCAAAACAGTAGAGTGATTTGCAGACCAGAGGAAACAAATCTAGTCCTGAAACAATGCCATTGAAGAACAGATACAATAAGAAAATGTGGTCTCTTTGAGATGAACATCCTCCTCAAAGCAAATAAAGAAACAAGCAAATAAATAAATAAATTTTAAAAGCCTTCAAAGATATGACACAAAAGAATCCCTGAAATGAAGAAAGAAATATGTGTGGGGATCAAGTACACATTGACTGTTTTAGGAGCATATTTTATTCTTCAGGTTTCCAGGTAGAAGAAAGTTGTGTATTTGGAGGAAGAAATCTTTTAGCCTCAGACTTTTCCATAGTGACATGTCATGCTGGAAAGCAAAAAGAGTAGTTTGAGGAAGAAAGAAGACACCACTCAAAGGCATGTTACCAAGACAAGTTTGATTTCTTTCTAATGAGTTCCAGAGAGAAAGTGTCAAGAACCAATCAGGAAATGTAGAGCCTTTGAGGCCTTGATGGGGGAGAAATATCTCAAAAGCTAAACCCAGCCAATTGAGAGATTAATTAGACAAAGAATTCAGAAATGACAAGGGCAGAAATGATAAATGGTCTGGTGTGGGACACTGACTGTATTTAAATATAATATCATAGTAGACATAGGAAAGTAACTCAGTCGACACCTATTTTAACTTTCATTTATAAGTGCAAAATTGTAATATCAAGAGGTTGTTTTTTGCCAATATCCCTTAATTTACATTGTGCCAACCAGGTGATCCAGAGAAGAATTCAGAAGGCAGAAATCAAGTGGAGGCACACTTTCCTAACTTCTATCTTCTCTCCCTACAGGCACCCAAGGGGGAGCCTTGAGTCTTCTTTCAACATGCTCTAGTGAGTAGTTTTCAGATTCTTATATCAAGCTAGGGTAAAGGAGATCCACTTTCTTTTCCTGGCATTGTGGTTGTAGGAAGCAGGATGTAGCTCCAAAACCAAGAGGTAGGATGGCAATAGTTTTCTTATTCCTGTCTCAATCCCTGGAATTGATTGCTTTCATTATGGTTTCTCAGTGACACAGTCACCTGCTGGTTGCAGAGGTAGGAATCCCATAAGTTAGTTTTGTTCTTTCATAGTCTAAGGCAATGTTTATTGACCTCATCATCAGCATTTTGGGTCAAATATGAGGTAATGATTAAAAACAATAAACATTTAAATTTTAAAAAATATATTACAATAAAAGACACATTGACATTGATCCTCTGAAACACACTTATCCTATCTTGCCACTTTTGGAAGCACTTCTAGAAGTCCTCTTTTGGGTCTTTAGATGCATTATCTTTGCTGCTTCCATGCCTTAAATTGATTTAAAACATTTAATTTTTATAATCATTTTGACTTTGTAGAAAAGCCAGAAGTCGCACAATGCTAAATCCAGTGAATAAGGTGAATGAGTGCACATCATAATGTTTCTGTGAGCTTGGCTTTTGTTGGATGGTACTGGGCAGCAGGATTCACTGTATTTTTATCACCCATCATAAATACACTCAGGAATGAGGGCTTCTAGAATTGCTTCAGAAAGTGGCAAGAATGATGAGATAAATGTGTTTGAAGACAGAGGGGTATTTTTTTTTTTTGGAGGGGATTAATGGCAATGTGTCTTTTACTGTAATAATTTTTTAAAAAATTTAAACATACACCATGTATTTCAATCAACCTTTTAAATTCTGTTGTGTGAGCTATTTGGCATATTGTAGAATGCTGGGCACCTCCCTGTAGCATCCACCTTCCTCTCCAGTTGTGACAACCAAAAATGTTTTCAGGTAGTGCTAAGTGTTCCTTGGGGACCAAAATGGGTGCCCATTGAAAGCCTTGGCTGAACATCATAGAGACTGCTTCTTACAGCCATTCCAGTCGTCTGGTTTGGTTTCATGTGATGAAAGATTTGAAAAAAAAAAATAAGGAAGAGGTTTTAAAAAGTTTCCTAGAGCAAGGATTTGAAATGCAGAATAAAACATTACTTTCTACCCATGGAACAACAGAGTTCTGTTTATGGAGACTGAGTATCTTTTTGCCTGGGCTTGTAAGGAGCAGAGGCTGAACCAACATTTGCCCCAAATACTCACTCTATGATTCTTTGAAGAGTTTCTTCCATCTTCACCAATCATGATGAAGATATGGGGATTTTAGGAAACCATATAGCAGAAGGATATTCTAGACAGAGAGTTTACTCTGCCTCAACTTGCTGCCCTGTACATTACAGGATGATCATGATGGTGAGCACACTACTATTGTGTTAGATATATCCTATCTTATCCTTGATATATAAAATGACTATTTCTTATTCTTTTTCCTTTGTTTAATTCTGGGTAAACATCACCTTTTGAATTATATATTATAATACATGTTCATTTTAGAAAATATAAAGAATATGAAAAAATTACCTATAATCCTATTGGCCACAGATGCCTATTGCTTGCATTTTTCTGTATTTTCTTTTCTCTCTTTGAGACAGAACCTTGCTATGTAATTTAGGCTGGTTTGTGCTCAATATCTATGTACCTCAGGCTAGTCTCGAACTCATCATCCTCTTACCTCCACCTCCTCAGTGTTGAGATTATAGGCAAGCATGACCCCACCTGTCTGCATGTTCTTTGAATATTTTTCTTTACATATCTTTTTGTGTGCTTATATTTTCACGATGATATGCTTTTGAAAACAAAATTGCCATTCTTATAACTTCTATGCTGTTTATTCATGTGGCTGTATTTTACATAATATTCCAAGTAACTTTATAATGAAGAAATATAGTCCTTCCCTCACTATTCTAAGTTTGTGCCTTGTAGGGCCAATCTTCTTCACCTTGTTTTGGGTCAAACATTTATTCAATGGATATTTCTAGAGCACTTTGAGCACTGCAGATTGTGGCATAGGTACTAAGGATGCTAAGCTAAGCAAGGAATGGTTCATGCCCTTGAGAAGCCCTTTCAACCTGAAATATATTAAAAAAAATCATTTCAGTGTCATTTTCTTTGCTGTCACTGCCCCCAGAAGCTTCTTCGCTATTATTTAAAAATAGAGATTAGGCTCTTGATTCCACAAAAGATGGATTCATGCAGGAAGCTAGAAATCTGAGACAGACACACAAATAGGGACACATATCTCTAAGCCAGTGAGTTGTTCACATACAAAGGAAAGTTTAAGGACGAATACATTTGAGCAGAAGAAGGCAGAGTCAGTACAAGCACAGCTAGAAAAGTGATCACAGGCATGGCACAAATAGTCATTTGCCCAGCCAGACCCTGGAGAGCCTTGGAAGTAAAACAATTGTAATAGGGGATTAACTAGAGGCACCAGCTGGTGGAACATATTTTGTGCAGAATGTTACCTGTTGCTTTAGATTTCAATGTCTGCAACTTTAAAAAAAAAATAGGATAGCAGCAGAAATCATTTGCATCTATCCGCTGCTTCTAAGCAGCCATGTCTCACGCTCAGCCATCATAAACAGAAATGCTTGCCTCACACTGATCAGATTTGTGGAATGAGTTTGGAGGGTCAAAAGTCCCAAATGTCAACACAGCTGCTGAAATCTTGTTGCAATTTTCTCTATATAGAGTTTAAATTGGCCAAAAAATAGTGTGACTGCCTCTTGTTGCCATATAATCATATAGTTATCTTACTCCAAGATACATTGACTTGAGTCTGTGAGAATGAACCATATAATTTTTAAGTGGCTCCATTGCTAAGGGAGGGAGGAGAGGGCGCTGGACCCAGTTTATTTGTAATTTCATACCTTCCCAGTCTCCCTTACCCCTCACTTTGTATTCAATTACTTGGCCCACTTCCTGTTCAAACAGCTTCATAGGAGGCTTCTGTTTTGGTTCTAACAATCTTGTAGGTGGCCCTACCCTGGGGGCAAAAGCCAGATGATGGCCTAGACTTATTGTTTTCTCTGTTGCTGGAGCTCCAGTAATTCCAGTCCCTAGGTCTGGATCCACCGGGCTCTGGCTTCCCAGGAGATACCCAGAGGCCCTGTGCCACAACCTAATAGTCCACAGGGAGAACTTTGAGCACTACGTCAGAGGGGAGGGGAGGGAGCCAGCAGATGAAATATTACAGCTGTGCCCCTTGGAGTTCTTAGACTTAGCTTTTCCAGGTGGCTTCTTAAAAACTCAGTAATGGTGCTATGTTCTTTTGGGAAGCTGAACAACTTGGCATAAAATACCCTGCCTTGCTTTCCCCTTCTTCCCCAACTCACTTCCTTCTTTTCCCTCACTCACTCTTTCTAGTGCTTACACATCCTTTAACGTGAGGACATTTTTTTTCCCTAACGGAATTGAATAGTTACAGACAATGTTTAATTTTGAATTTTCATTAATTTCAAACATAAATAAAACCTGTACTGATCTTTCTTGGTTTTGGCTACCATAAGGAATTATATAGGCTGGGTGGTGTGGATGGCATACATTTGTTTCTTGTGGTTCTGGAGGCTAGAAGTCCAAGATCAAACTTCCAGTATCATAGGGTTCTTGGTGAGGGCCTCCTTTCATGTACGCATCAAGAGAAGAAGGAGGGGGCTGGGATGTAGCTCAGTGGCAAGAGCAAGGTTCTGAGTTTGATTCTTGGTACTCACCCCCAAAAGAGAGAGAGAGAGAGAGAGAGAGAGAGAGAAACAGAGAGAATAAATGAGCCTCATATTTGCTCTTCCTTTTATAAGGGAAGAAGTCCCATCAAGGCCCAGCCCCACTACTTCATCTCAATCTATTTATTTCTCAAAGGCCCTGTCTCCAAATACCATCAAGTGAGGGTTACGGTTTCTGCATATTAATTTTTGTGGGAACACAAACATTCACTCTATAACCCAGGCCATTTCTCTGAAAACTTATAAAAATAACAGATTTTATCTTAAGCTAGCAATGAATTGTAACTAACAGTACAGCCAGGGATGTCCATTTGTCTACAGGTTATAGTGCCAGTGTGTGGGAAGGAGTGAACCAACTGTGTGTGTTGTATGTTATGGGGATGCTAGCTTTAGACCAATACGCATCAGTGTTGGGAGGGTGACATAAAAATGTTTGTGATTAGAGCACTAGGCACACCAAGACATAAAATTTTTTTTATGCGAGTGGGCCTTGTGTGTTCCCAATCTTCCACATTGATCCCTGCAAAATATGCCATTGGGAGAAAAAAAGAAGAAACGACTCAGAGACTTTATACTGATGCGTACCACCTTTCAAGCAGTCCTCTGGGTATTTCCATCAAAATCTAACATGTACCTGGTTCATCAGCAATTTCCAAAATGGAAATAGCACCAAGTGAGGGCAACTCCTCTGGCATAAACTCATCACACATACCCATGTTAAACGGGATGTTTTCAAATTAAAATAAGACCCCTAAAGCGGAAACTAACATTCTACTAGATGAAAGAAATTAAGGATATTGACTGCTGAGAAATCTTTGAGGGACTTTCTGAGGTCTGCAGCATCAGTGTAACCATTTTGCCAGTTTTAGTTCCTGCTGAATAACTTAAAATGCCTTTTAGACACAGTAAGTGAAATCCCTAACTCTTATCCTCTGTGAACTTAGAAGGAAAACCAGTTCTCCCACATCCAGTCCACTACTCTCTATCTTGTAGGGACAGAATTTTCAGCACTAATAAAATATTTCTTCCTCTCTGATTTCATCCCAGCCCCTAGATTACTTTGCTGTAAGTTTTCTTTGGCAGCTCATTTCCTTCCAGTTGTTTGTTATGAAAACCAATGGGAAATGAATAACGTATAAATTATTAAAATGACCCCCTTTTAATTCCCTCATTATGGCTTACTCTGTTTTTAGGAGCATATGTGTTAGTGGAGTGATTGCAGTATTCATGACTTGAACTTCTGATTTATGAGCTCTTAATAATACACTAATCATCAGTATACTAATTATTAATATTGTACCCTGAAGATTTTTCTCTCTAGCTCTATATTCTAGACAAAAAGAATGCTCTTAAAAGTAATCTTAGGCCACTTTCAAGACAGGCATGTGAAATCAGCCTAAAACATGGGCTCCTGGACTTGATGTATGGATGTTAGTATCAGAAAAAGTTACTTGCTACATAAAATGCTAATCCTCCTAATTTTTTAAATGTTAATGGCCTTATGGTGAAGATGAAAGGTTTATATTGTCTACCTAGAGATTTCAGAATTTTTTAATTCTAGTGTGGGAATGGCTTGATTATCTCATAAGTCACTTTTACTCCTCTTTTAATTATGAATAGGTCTTTAAAAAGTTTTATGAATTTGACCTCAAAACTTTCATAGATATTGTACATAAGAATTGAGTCTAACAGACTGAATTTAATTGATGGATTTGCTGATATTTTAGGAAGAACAGATTGCTCTATTGGTCCTGGAAAGAAAAATTTAAAAATTAAACAGATTTTGTGGATTTGGCTAAGCCAATCTAGAATGTACAGCTGCATTTATAGAAAATCCTAATTGACTCAGTAACTTTAGCAAATTAAAAATATTTTCTTGGGCCCATCTTATGCTAACAGATTTTGCTTAAATATCCATAACATTTAGTTTATCACTTAAGTTTTATTTATTATATGTGAAATTAAAAGTCTTTCAACTCAAAATATTCTTCATATTTGGACAATATTCATCATATTTTATCAGATTCCATATTCTCTTTATTAATTGTATGTTCTCTTAGGAGATTATGCTTGAAGTCCTTACTTTAAGATGTAATTCAGACGGGTCCCTTGGACACCAGCAGCCATCACCCACACTGGAACCCATCCCGCAGGATGCGGCAGCACCACTGGACCATGCTGCTCAGGCCACTCGGTATCTGAATCCACACAGGAGAGGGACCAGGGGGAACATATAGGCCATGGTTATGAGCCCCAGAAGATAGAGCAGAAGTGAACAACAGAGAGGACCTCTCTGAAGCTCCTCAATGAAAATTGAAGCCCACTGGGAAAGTGAAGAAAAACTCTTCAATAAAAGCACACTGGACCATCATGGTTAGTAAGTTGTTGGGATCAGCACCTCCCATAGAAGCCCAGACTCGCTTAGAGGGGAGGACAGCTGGAACCTGCAATAGAATCTTGCAGAGTTTAATCCTGCAGGAGGTCAGGGACCTCAACTTGGACCTTGCAGACAGAAATCAACCTGAATATCGGTAGACTACAGCTGGCTTGCTGAGACTAATTGACTTAGACCTGTACACTGCTGCCCACACTGTCTAGAAGGACAGCAGAGACATATCCTGAGGGAGAACTTTTTCTTGGTTTTGTTTTGTTTATATATATATTTTTTTCTTTTCTTTTTTTCTCTCTGTCTCTCTCCCTCCTGGCTCTATATTTCTCTCCCTCTTTGTTCCTATACCTGTCCCATTTTGAATTGTTTCTCTCTGTGTCCTCTTGGCTGTCACTATTATTGGAAGGTGAATACAATTCCTAACTTCCCTCTTGTTGTCAGTTTGTTCTGTAATGGTCTCTGTTCTTTCACTGTCTTTTCCTCCTGTCTTCAACAGATTCCCACAATTTGCGTGATCTTCCTGTGTCTTCTAGCCTCACCTCTAACCTTTCCCTTTCCCTCTATCTCTCTATCCCTCCCTCCCCAACCTCTTCTAAATCCTTACCCCAAAGGGAAAATTTGCCATATTGAAGGGTCTACTTATTAAAAACATATTTTGGGTTGGCCCTAGATTTTGATCTAGCTTGTGCAGTTAAAGATGACAAATTAACTGCTACCAAAAATTGTCATTTTCTAAGCTATGTTTGATGCTATTGTTGATGCTGATTGTGTCAAATGGGCTAAGGTGTGGTGATTGATGTAATCAGTTGGCCTCCCTGGTATACTGAAAATGAGATTGCCTAAGAGTTACTAGAGACTCAAACCCTAAAAAGTCTAGCTACAGCTGAAAGATATCTCTGAGAAGCAATCACTCCAGAGGGACTCTAAACACAAGTAATAAAGATACACAATAAGAAATTCTGAAGTTTCAGCCCAGGAAGTAAAGCAAAAAACAGCACCAACAACAGAAATAAAAATGAGAAGACATCTTGAAAGGACACAAACCCAGACTTCCAGCTCACCAAAAACAAATTCTGGGGGAAATGAGGTGGAAAAATATGATAATCAACCACCTGGACACCCTGAACTGATAGCACAGGAAGTAAAAAAACAACAACAAATGAATGACACTCTAGAAAAATTTAAAACAAGTAATTTCCCACATAATTACAGAGATGGTGAGCACAGTGAAAGACATGATTAGAGACTCAAGAACAGAAAGAGATAAAAAAAAAATAGATGAGCCCAGGACCATGCTGAAAGCCATGAATGCCCAGCATAAGAAAGAAATGGAAATCATGAATGCCCAAGATAGGAAAGAAATGGAATCCATGAAACAGATTCAAACAGATATACAGGAGATTAAAAACTCCACTGAAAGTATTCACAGCAGATTGAGTGAATGTGAACATAGAATATCATATATAGATGACAGGACTGAGGTTAGTGACCATGAAAACAGAGATTTCTTCAAAATAGTAAGGGACCATGAGAAATCAATCCAGCAGAAGCTAGATGCTGCAAAATAGAATAACATAAGACTGATAGGAGTTGATGAAAAAGCAGGAGAAAGTACAAATGACATAAAAACTGTTCACAGAAGTAATAGTAGAAAACTTCCCAGACAGAGGTGGAGAATTAGACATACAGATAAGTGAGGAATATAGAACTCCAACTAGCTATGATCAAAAAAATCTACACCTAGACATATAATAGTCAAGATCCCAGAAACCCAACAGAAGAACAAAATTCTACAAGTAGAGAAAAGAAACAAATCACCTACAATGGAAAGGCCATTCGAATCACAGCAGACTTCTCAACACAAACCCTCAAGTCAAGGACAGCCTGGAGAGAAGTATTTCAAGCCCTAAAAGAAAATAACTTCCAACCTAGATGGTTGAATCCTGAAAAATTATCTTTCAAAATCGATGGGGAAATTAGATACTTCCATGACAAAGAATACCTGAGAAATTTCGTGAACACCAAACCAGCACTCCAAACAATTCTAAACAATATCCTAGAAAAAGATAATGAAGGTCACAACTCCATGAGGCTGAATGGAGCGAAGCCACAAGACAAGGCAAGAAACTGAAGGGAAAGGGGGAAAAATAAAACATAAAAGAGCCAACAACAGCAAAACATCATGACAAGGATGAATCAATATTTATCAATTATAACTATCAATGTTAATGACCTCAATTCGCCAATCAAAAGAATTAGAGTGGCAGAATGGATTAAGAAACAAAATCCAACAATATGCTGTATACAAGAAACACACCTAATTCAAAAAGAAATTCATAGACTGAAAGTAAATGGATGGAAAACAGTTTTCCATGTGACAAGAACTTGGAAAAAAGCAGGAGTAGCAATTTTATATGCAGACAAAGTAGATTTCAAACCAAAACTAATTAAGAGAGACAAAGATGGTCATTACATCCTTATGAAGGGAACAATCCAAGAGGAAGAAATGACAATCATAAATATATATGCGCCAAATACGAATGCCCCCAACTATACAAAACACATACTAATGGACATGAAAAACCAAATAAGCACTAATACAATTGTACTTGGGAACCCCAACACCCCAGTGTTACAAATAGACAGATCATGTAGCCAAAATATCAACAATGAAATTCTAGAACTGAATCAAGTTTTTGAACAAATGGACTTAATAGATGTCCACAGAGTATTCCACCCCACAAAATCAGAATATACATTCTTTTCAGGTGCATATGGGTCATTCTCCAAAATAGACCACATGCTAGTTCATAGGACGTGTTTAAGTAAATAAAAAAGAATTGAAGTTATCCCCTGTACATTATCAGACCGTAGTGTAATAAAATTGGAGATCAATACCATAAGAAACCGCGAAACCCCCACAAACACATGGAAATTGAATAAGATGCCCCTGAACAACCAATGGGTCACAGAGGAAATTAAAGAAGAAATTAGATAGTTTCTACAAGGCAATGATAATGCTAGTACAACATACAGGAATTTATGGGTCACAGTGAAATCAGTTCTATGAGGAACATCCATAGCAGTGAATGCCCATATTAGGAAAACAGAGAGAGCATAAATAAACAATCTAATGTAGAACCTCAAACTCCTAGAAAAAGAAGAGCATGAAAAAACCCAAAGCTCCTACAAGAGAGGAAATTATAAAGATCAGAGCAGAAATCAATGCAATGGAGACTAAGAGAATGATACAAAAAAATCAATGAATTGAAGAGTTGGTTTTTTGAAAGAATAAATAAAATTGATAAACCCTTAGCCATCCTTATCAAAAAAAAGGAAAGAAAAGGCTCAAATCCATGCAATTAAGAATGAAAAAGGTGAAGTCACAACAGATCCAACAGAAATCCAGAGGATCATCAATACCTACTTCAAGAACCTGTAGTCTAATAAAATGGAAAGCGCAGAAGAAATGGACAGATTCCTAGATACATATGAATTGCCAAAGCTAAACGAAGAAGATATAAAAATTCTAAACACCCCAATTACAATCAGTGAAATTGAAAACATAATAAAAAATTTACCAACACAGAAAAGCCCAGGTCCTGATGGCTTCACTGCTGAATTCTACAAGACATTTAGAGAAGAACTATCACCATTATTCTTTAGACTCTTCAGTGAAATTGAAAGGAATGCAATACTTCCAAATTAATTCCTGGGAGCAAGTGTTACTTTGATTGCAAAACCAGGGAAAGACCCAAACCAAAAATAGAACTACAGGCAAATCTCCCTTATGAACACAGATGCAAAAATCCTCAATAAGATACTGGCAAAGAGAATAGAGAGGGTCATCAAGAAGATCATATATCCTGACCAAGTCAGATTTATCCCAGGGATGCAAGGATGGTTCAACATATGTAAATCAATAATTGTAATACACTATTTTAAGAGAGCCAAGGACAAAAACCATATGATCATCTCAATAGATGAAGAAAAAGCAATGGACAAAATCTAACACCCATTCATGATAAAAAAAAAAAACCCTACAAAAAATTGGAATAGAAGGTCTTTATCTCAACCTCATTAATCTATCTATGAAAAACCAACAGCCAACATCATACTAAATGGTCAAAAACTAAAAATTTTCACACTAAAATCAGGAACAAGACAAGGATGTCCACTATCAACACTCCTGTTCAATATAGTTCTGGAAACATTAGCCACAGCAATTAGAAAAGAGAAAGAAATAAAAGGAATAAAGATAAGAAAGGAAGAAAATAAATGGTCATTATTTGCTGACGATATTATACTCTACATAGAAGACCCAAAGTACTCCACCGAAAGACTTCTATACATAATTGACACATTCAGTAGAGTAGCTGGATACAAGGTCAACACTCAAAAATCAATAGCCTTCTTGTACACAAATAACAGACTCACTGAGCGAGAAATGAGGGAAATAATTCCTTTCACAATAGCATCCAAAAAAATTGAAATATCTAGGAATCAGTCTAACAAAGGAAGCAAAAGACCTTTACACTGAAAACTACAGCACTCTGAAAAAGGAGATCGAAGAGGATATAAGAAAATGGAAAGACATCCCTTGTTCCTGGGTAGGAAGAACGAATACTGTGAAAATGAGCATGCTTCCAATACTACTGTATAGATTTAATGCAATGCTGATTGAAATCCCAACAATATATTTCACAGAGCTAGAGAAAACAATCCAAAAATTTGTTTGGAACCATAAGAGACCTAGAAGAGCAAAAGCAATTCTAGGCAACAGAGACATGGCAGGGTGTATAAACAATCCTCAACTTGAAACTATACTACAAAGTCACTGTCATAAAAACAGAATGGTACTGGCAAAGAAACAGACTCAAGGATCAGTAGAATAAACTAGAAGATATAGAAACAACTCCAGACATATTCAGCTATGTCATCTTTGACAAAGGAGCCAACCATCCTCACTGGAGGAAAGATAGCTTCTTTAATAAATGGTGTTGGAAAAACTGTATTTCAATCTGCCAAAGATTAAAACTAGACCCATATCTATCACCATGCACTAAACTGAGATCAAAGTGGATTAAAGATCTAAATATTTAAACAGAAACACTAAACTTCCTGGAAGATGTTAGGTAGAAATCTTGAAGACATTGGCATACAAAAAGTCTTTATGAACAAAACCTCAGTAGCATGGGAACTAGCATAAGGAATCAACAACTGGGACCTCATCTTATTAAAAAGCTTCTGGGCTGGGGATTTAGCTCAGTGTTTCTGCTGCCTGTCTTGCAAGCACAAGGACCCGAGTTCAATCCCCCAGTACAAAAAAAAAAAAAAAAAAAAGGCAGTGAATTAAAAACTTCAGCACTTCAAGAGAAACCACCAACAGAGCTTAGAGACAACCTACGATGTGGGAAAAAAAATTTTAGCAGCTGTACCTCAGACAAAGGACTAGTATCTAGAATATATAAAGAACTCAAAAAAAAATCAGATCCCCAAAATTCAAAGACCCAATTCAAAAATGGGCATCTGAAATGAACAGATATTTCTCAGACAAAGAAGTAAAAGCAGCAAATAAACATATAGAAAATGTTCAACATCACTGGTCATTTGAGAGATGCAAATGAAAACAACAGTGAGATTCCACCTCACCCCAGAAAGAATGGCTGTTATCATGAAATCAACCAATAACAAATGCTGGCGGGGGTGTGGGGAGAAAGGAACCCTTTTCCATTGTTCTTGTGAGTGCAGACTGATGCAACCACTATCAAAATCAGTATGGAGATACTTCAAAGAACTAGGGCTAGAGGTCCCATTTGACCTAGCTATTCCCCTGCTGGGTATCTTCCCAAAAGAATTAAAAGAATCATACTACAGTGATATATGTGCACCCATGTTTATAGTGGCACAGTTTGTAATAGCTAAAGTTTGGAAACAACAGAAACTGGATAAAGAACATGTGTGGGTTTTTTTTGTTTTGTTTTGTTTTTTTTATAAAATGGAGTTCTACTCAGCCATAAAGAAAGAGAAACTGGAGACATTTATAGCTAAATGGATGCATATTGAGGCCATACTTTTTTTGGTACCGAGGATCGAACTTGGGCCCTTGCGCTTGCAAGGCAGGCGGCGAAACCACTGAGCTAAATCCCCGGCCCAGAGGCCATACTCTTAAGTGAAATAAATAGGACACACATGTGTAAATACTGAATAGTTTCTCTAGTGTAAATAAGGATTAAAACAAGTAATTGATAATTTGAAATAGGAAGAAACGTTCTAAAGGGATAGAGGAAGTGGGAGGGGAAGCGGAAAGGAAAGAAAGGAAAGGAAAAATTGTGAGAAAAGGAAAAAATGGAAACAAAGTCTTTGTAAATAGGGAAGGGTGGAGGGGGTGAAGGGCGCACAGGTAATGTTGAAAAACATAAGAACCAAGATACATCATGTACAGGTACAAGCAACCAATGATAAATGTAAATGTATTGTATACCTAAAATGTACCAATAAAAGAATTTAAGAAAAAAAGTGTAATTCAAACTTCCTCAGATTATTTATGAGGTGTTACTCTATTTAATAATATGTTATATGCATTTTATTTGTATGGATGACACCACTCAATGTAATAGGAATCATTACCTAGCTTGATTAATATAAAAAATCCATAACCTCTTCTTATATAAACTTACTTGTAACTTCAGAAGAGTTATGAAAATATATTATCTTGTGAAAGCTGAATACAAAGAATAGATAGAATTTCTTGAAACTATGAATAAAATTCAGGTTGAAATTTTCATTAACCTCTTTGAGAAACACATTTTTAATAATAATTGAATTGCAACCTAATAAAATTCTAAATAATTTAATAAGTATAGAAGCTAACTTCCTCATTATCTATTAGTACAAAGAAATAAAAAAGAAATAGAAATTACTCGTGTTGCTATTATCAAAGATAATCACTGTATTTTTTTATATCTATTGGCATAAACCCCAATAAATTTGGTATGTCTGGTCTTTTATCTACACAAAGCCGGCTAGTGTTTCTAATCATGCAATATTAAAATATACTGTGGAATTCCATTTTACCTAATACTTATGCAATACATATTTGCCACTAATTAATTTTAGCATTTTATTTACATAATAAAAATGACCATGACCATGAAAAGGTACAAGAGTGCATATAGCAAAATGGTCACATGAAGATGTTTGGTAATTCTCCCTACAGAAACAACTTTAAAAAATTCACATCTAAAATCTTCCATCTGTATGTCTTCTTCAGTAAAATATTTCTCTATGTCTTTAACCCACTTTCTACTGGTTGCTAAGGTTATTTTAAGACTCCTTGATATATTCTAGAAAAGGATCAATGAAGAAAATACAATGATATAACACTACACAAAATGGTTTAAATTAAAAGGAAAAAGAATAGTAACAATATCTAGTTCTCATTAGGACATGAAGAAAATGTACCATTTTTGCTGGTGCAGTGAGAAATACAATTACTCTGGAAAACAGTTAGATAGTTCCTTTTAAAACTAATCATGTAATTGTCATATAACCCAACAATTATACTGCTGGACCTTGATCTCAGAACAATGAAAACCTTTGTTCACACAGAAGCCTATATGCAAGTGTTCACAAGAGCTTGAGCCATAATAAGTAACAGCTAGACTCCCCACAGATGTGCCTTAGCAGGTGACTGGCTAAATAAATATGGTATATTTGTTTCATGGAATACTATTCAGCAACAATAATGAAACACCTATGATATACATCATAATTTGGATGACTCTCTGAATAAATGGATCAACTGAAACAAAGTCAATTCCAGAAGGTTATGTAACATACAGTTCTTTTCATACAACATTTTGAAAATGACAAGTCTTGAAATGGAATAGAAATTAGGGATTTTCAGGAGTTAAGAAGGGCTGGAGTTGGGAGGAAAGTGGGTGGATATGGTTATAAGAGGGCAACAAAAGGTTTCTTGTGGTGAAGGATCAGCTATTTAGTAGTCTGTATGTAGCAATGGACATGTTGAGCTATGTATGTGATAACACTTTATGGCTGTTGTATGTTATGATTTCCCATAATAAAAACTCCAACCTGCCTTACCAATTTGAAGGAGCAGATGATAATAGTCAGAGCATAGAAATTTGGACCTTTAAAGATATTTTGGAAGTGAAAGAGCTATAGAAGTACTGGAGTAAGTAAAATGCCAAGCACAAACTCTCTCCAGTTCCATGGCTGAGCAGGGAATAGGCATGGAATAGGAACCCCATATGCATGGAATAGGAATCCCAGGAAGAAATGAAATAGAAGCAAGAGTCAACCATCCTTAAAATTCAGAATAGCTGCTGGTAACGTTCATGACTTCACTGCATTTTTTATTGTTTTCTTCAAATGACACAGAGCTTCCACATACAGAAAGCAGAACTATACTGATTGAGATGTCAGGTAGATAGAATTGTGCCCAGAAAAACAACTGGAAATTTGAAGGAAAACTAGAAACTAAAGAACCACAGAGAACATGAACAGAAAAACACTAATACAGTGTCTTGCCAGCTGCTTGGGTGACAGCCGAGCTATGCAAGCATAGGAAACTCTTAGGATCAAGCCAGACAAGATGCAATTGCTGCCTATAATGAGTGAGACTATTGTCACACTTTGAGTCTACATCTATTAAACTGTCTACTAGAACAAAAATACATAAGTAATTAAAACAAACAAATCAATGTTTACCATAATATCCCAGAGTCACTACAATATATAATCTACATTTACATTTTAACTTAAATTCTTTTATTGGTATATTTTAGGTATACAATACATTTACATTTATCATTGAGTGCTTGTACCTTAACCTGATGTATCTTAGTTCTTATTTTTTTCCCCATTACCTGTGCGCCCTTCACCCCCTCTACCCTTCCCTATTTACATAGATTTTGTTTCAATTTTTTTTCTTTGCTCATAATTTTTTCTTTCCCTTCTTTCCTTTCCCCTTCCCCTTCTACCACCCCTACACCTTTGGACCTTTTCCTATTTCAAATTATCAATTATTCATTTTAAACCAGAACATTACATAAAAGAATAGTTTATTATGAGCAAGATGCTTAACATTCAAATCCTAGTTAATGCAATTTATCATATTAATAGTAGGATAAAGAAGAAAAACTCTTTGGTCATCTCATAGTAGGAGAAAAAAATAACAAATTTGACATTCATTCATGATAAACACATCAGGAAACTAACATTAGGAAAATACTTTCTCACCTTGGTAAAGGTCATTTACAAAAAATCTGTAGTAAACATACTCAATAAAAGACTAAATGCATTTAATCTTGTATCTGTAATATCTGAAAAAATATCTATTTTTAGCATATCTGTCTAAAACTGTACAAAAACTGTCCCAGAGATCCAAGTCAGTGGAATAAGAAAAGAAAAAGAAATAAAATGCATCCAGATTAGGAAAAAAATAGAAGAAAATTGTCTTCATTGGCAGATGACATTGCCGTGTATGTAGAAAACCCTTGGAAATGTATTTCAAAAGCTACTAGAACAAGTGAATTTCTAACTCCACAGGGCATGAGGTCAATATACATGAAAAAACTGCACCCTATACCTAGGACAACTTACAAACAACTGGAGAGTAAAATTAGAAGTACAAACGCATTTAAAATGGCACAAAAATAGAGCTTTAAGTAATAATTTAACAAATATGTGCAATACCATCATACTGAACATTATAAAACATTACTAAGATAAAGAAAACCTGTAAGGAAAGACACCAAGTTCACAGATCTAAAATCTCAGCACTGTCAGTATGTCCCCTCTCTAATTAATACACAGGTCTCATACAATTCCTGGAAAATTCCATAAGGATTTGTGCAGAAAATGACAAATCATTTCAAAACTTTATATGGAAATACAAAAGACCTGTAATTTACAAATGATATTGAAAAATAAGAAAGCTTAAAACTTACACTAACTGATTTCAAGATAGTACAAATCTACAGTGAATAAGCCAGTGTGGTCTTATTGAAAAAATAGGCAGATCAGAGCAACAGAGTAGCATTCAGAAGTAAATCCATGCAACAACAGTGAATTGACTTCCATCAGAAGTGACAAGTTAGTTCAATGGAAAAAAGTAGTCTTTCCAGCATGGGGCTAGTACAGTTGATGTGATGGTTAAAATTATGTTCTCTCACTCCAAAAACCATCTATATTATAGTCCACAGAACCTGGGACTATTGTTGGTGACAAGGCAAAGAGAAATTGAGGATGAAGATGGAATTAAATTTGCTAATTATTTACATTGGAATATTGGATTATCTAGATGGGCCCAGTATAATCACAAATGTCTCTAAAAGGAGAAGAGGGAGGCATAAGATACAGAGAGAGAGAAGGCAGAGTGTGAGAGGTAGGGCTCCATATTTCTGGCTTTAAAGATGGAGGAAGGGGACCACAAGACATGGAATGAGTCCAGCCTCCAAAATCTAGAAAGGCAAGGTAATAGGTTCTCCTCTAGAGTCCCGGAAGGACTCAGACCTTCATCATGATTTTGTGAGACCTTGTTAGATTTTTTTTAATTTATAGAGCTGTAAGGTAACAAATTTGTAACAATGTATAGGAAGAGAAAAAGAGTAAGTTTTGGTTTTCTGTTGTGCAGTAGTGTGAATAAAGTTTACAATAATACATTATACATCTCAAAATGGATTTTGGAGGTACTCAAATGATAAAACTTTGTGGTTGTGGATATGATAATTGCCCTTATCACCCTTATATATCATTATATAATCAATGCATCTTATTTTATCTCACAAATGTGTACAGTTTTTATGTGTCAATCAAAAGAATATTAAGAAAGTAAAATCAAATAGGTAATATAAGTAATTTGATTAAGATGTACAATAAGATATTTCCATTATTTAATTTGTAATAAGATATAGAGATAAAATGTTACTTATGAGAAAAATAATATGACTTCAATAAATATATGTTTGTGTATCAAATTCTGATATTGGGTTTTGGGGATATTAAAAACAAAATAAGCAATAAATACGTTTTTTTTTGGTACCAGGGGCCAAACTCGGGACCTTGGGCTTGCGAGGCAGGAGCCAGAACCACTGAGCTAAATCCCCGGCCCTAAACATATTAATTTTGTTGAAAGAAATGGTAAATAAGTTCAAGTCCTTTATAACCATTATTTGTAAACATTAATTTACTATAGCAGCAATAAAAAAGTAATATACTTCAATATCTGTATGGGCTGATGTCAACCTTTATTTTATATCCTTCACAAAATAAATGGAAATGAATTTTAAACCTAAATGTGAAATCTAAAATTATGCCAAAGATTTCCTAAGTATGATACAAAAAGAATGTACCAGAAATTAATAAATTGGACTTTATCAATAATTTTAATTTTTTTCTTTGAAAGACTTAAGGAAAAGGAGATTGAGAGGTAGGTAGAAAATATTTGCAAAACCATATATCTGATTATGAACTTATATTTAGAACATATAAAGAACTTTCACACTGCAAGAAAATATACAGCACAATAAAAAAATGGGCAAGTATTAGAACAAACACTTTACTGAGGAAGATATATGAGCGCTTGTAAACATATTATATATCCCATGTAATTGGTCAGTAGGAAATGGAAATTAAATTCACAAAGAATAATCACTGAGTACCCAGTAGAATGGCTACAATTTAAAAAAGGCTCAGGATACTAAGTGTTGGTAAAGATGTAAAGTCATTGCAATTGTCATTCATTGCTGGTGGAAATGCCAAAATATCACAGCCATTTTGGCAATTTCCTACAGATTTGAAAAATGCTTCCTTTTATAACTCATCAGTCCCTTTCCTGGGTATCTAGCCAAGAAAAATGAAACATATAACTACTCTTGCAGTTATCATACTGCTATGAATATGAATATTCATCACAGGACTATTTGTAACATCAAAATACTAGAGTAAACCAAAATTCTCATGAACTGGATGGAATGGATAACCAAAATATGGTATAACTAAACAACTGAATGTTATTCAGCAATAAAAATAAACAAATTACTGGTACATGAAACAACACAGACAATTCTCAACATAGAAGAACATCATTATAAAGAATGGCAGGGATAAGAAGGAGTTGATGGGAAAAGGCCAATACAAAACTTGCTGAGATGAAGGAAATCTCTGTCTTACACAGGTGGTAGTTACACGGTTATGTACTTTCATAAAAATTCACTGAGCTGTGCTTTCACATTTTATTATATATAGATTATACCTCAATGAAGCTTATAAACAATTAAAATATAATGACTTCATAGTGGTAATGCCTTAGAACTCTAGTTTCCTTATCTCTTTCCTAACTTTTTTTTTTTTGTACCATGGATTGAACTTGGGACCTTGCACTTGTGAGGCAGGCGGTGGAACCACTGAGCTAAATCCTTCGCCCTCCTACCTATCTTCATTTCTTCTATCCTACCCACAAATGAGGCATATGAAATGGTTAACAAATGCTTGACACATAATTAGTCTTCGGTACAAAATAGTTGTTGTTGCCATTGATGAAATCTGAGATTTTCACAAGGAGGAATGTGCATTAAGGTAGGAATTTAATGCTGCTTGGGCCGTCCAAAGCACCTTTTATTTGTATACCAAAATATTCTGTTTTCCTATGGGCAACTGGCTTTTCCCCAGTCTATGGGGTCCCAGTGAGGCAGTTTATCCTACACGGGCACTGAACCCTAGACAACACTGACTAGGTAAGGAAGACCCCGTTCTGGTTTACATCTAGATGCCCCCTCAAAGCCTTATGTGCTCATAGGTGGGGCTTTGAGAAGTGATCGGATCATGACAGCATGATTAGTCAACTGATGAGTTTATAGCTAAATGTGATATTGGGAGGTGAAGCCCGCTTGGAGGAAGTGGGTCACTGGATCTATGGCCTGGAAGGATCTATCTCCCTTCCCCCCTCCTTTGATCTCTCTCTCTCTCTGTTTTCCACTGCCAGGACATGAGCTGTTTCTCCTCTGCTATGTCCGTCTGCCATGTCATGCTAACTCGAGCCAGCAAAGACTGAAATCTCTACAAACTCTGAGACAAAATAAACCTCTCCTTCCTTAAACTGTGGATGTTGGATATTGTGTCCCAGTGATGAGAAAATAACTAAGACAGGCTCTGAATCCAAGCCAGGCAATCAGAAACTTATCTGAGACCTGGCACCTCAGCAATGATGGTGAATGTTGGGAGTTACTTGCTGTTTCCTGTGCCTTGAAAAAGCCAGCCTGAGAAGAAGTCTATACGCCAAGAGCAGAGTTTAAAACCGAGTATAGCACAGTCCCATGGACTTTGTTCTTCTGGAGAGGTGATCCTGTGACTTTCTAGTTTATGAGTGAATAAAATATGTTCTCAACATCTGCTTTGCCTAATCTAGTTTGAGTTGGATTTCTGCTATTTACAACTAAAAGATTTCAGCATTTCAACCACTGGTTTTAAGCAAAAATCTTTTTTATGCACAAAATTGTTTTTATTGGCTATTGTTTATATTTTCTTATTTACTTAAAATGTTAATTTTCATGATATATTCCTTAAGGGTGGTCAATTTTGAATATTCTGTGGTGAGCTAGATTTATAAGATAATGTTCTTAGGCCATTACATACAAAATAATCTGAGATTGCTGAAATTCAGACACATTAGTGCAGTTTGCATTTGAACTATTGATGGGCAATACAAATCCTGTAATATTTGGAGATTTTTACATATTTCTTTAAACTTAGCCACACCATGGAGACAGCTGTAAATCTATCATAACTGGTGTTCATGATAGCTACAACAGTTCATTTATAGGCTCTTTATAAATTCTAGCCTGTGAACAGGTTGATAAGCCTCCTCTCCTTAAAAACTTTTGGCATTTGAATCCTGCTTCTACCACTTACTAACTATGAAGCATAGTTACTATGCTTGTCTTTCTTTTGAAAATGTAAAGATTAAATGAAATAATACATATTTCATATTAAATGAAATAGCACATATCTAAAGGCCTCAGAACAGTGCCTGAAACTTAGCTTGTACTGTTATTACTGTTGTTATTACTATAATCCATTTTCCTTGTAGAAACTGCTTTGATAGGGTGAGGAAGGATGTATAAGACATAGGTGTCAAAAATTTCTAAAAGTCCTTGTCGTTAATGATTGGATTAATTAAACTGAACGGATTAGCAATGTAATATACATAATAAGTTCTTCCTTCCAAATACACTATCTTCATCCAGTGTCTTATCTAAAGTAAAGGCTCAATATTAGTTAAACGAAATTGATTCCCAATACTTCATATTCAAAGCATACACAATAACCTAGCTTATCTTCTCACCTTGGGAAGTCTGAGCTCTGATAGGTAACTTGCTCAACTATAGTTATCTCTTTTGTGATCAAACAACAAACTTAACCATAAAATGAAAGGCTTTCAACAGTGGATTATAGCTTTCTCTGCCATCTTAGTTTTGTTGTTGTTTGTAGTGCTGGGGATTAAATCCTTGGCCTTTGCACTGAGCCCTATCCCTGGCCCTTTTTGTGTGTTTGTTTGTTTGTTTATATGTTTATTGATAGGGTCTCACTAAGGTGCCTAGGCTGACCTCAAACTAGCAATCTTCCTGACTCAGTGTCCCAGAATCCTGAGACTATCAGCGTGCACCATGTGTCCAACTTTTAAATAATATTTTGAACAGAATTTCATGTTCTGTGTAAGATATTTAGGATTAATTTTTTTTAATCATTAGTAAACCATGCAGACAACAAAGATGCCTTGAGGTGCCCTTACAGATCCAAAGAGCTATATTTTTTGAATATTTGTATCAGATGTTATATTATTTCCTGTCCTTTTCTTTAATATTAGATACCACTTCTTGACAAAAGTGTGCCTTAACAGTCCCCTTTCCCATTATAATTAATAATTTGTAATGTATGGTGCAATGAAATAACTTGTTAAAAATATATCTACAACCAAAATAAGTAAGTCATTAGTGAGCATATTTTAAAGAAAAAAATACATTCCTTGATGAAAGTTATCCATTTTAGTACCTCACAATTCTGTCTGCCATCTTTTTTAACTGGATCCCCCACACCAGTTACATTCCACATGTGGGTTTTCTTGGGAAACGTTCTTCATCTGAATGAACTATTATGATAAAGTGCTTTGATAACTTTATGTACTCCACTGCTGGCTGGGTTTAATATTAATTTTTCCTGCAGATGATATAGATAATAGGACTTTAAAAAACTTATCTATCATATTAGTTAGAAAATACTAGAATTTAAGGTGATTCTTAAATAATACGTATAACACACTACTTGGATATGCTGAGATTTTCCAATAATACAAAAATTCTTTTTTATCAGAATTGTTTAAATATTGTAGTCTTTGTTAAACACCTGATACATGCCCAAATTTGCATTTATATCTTGTCAAATGTGTAATGTCAAAATGTATTTGCATTTATATTGATTTATAGTCAAGTAAGGATTTGGAGTAAAAGCTTTATCAGACTCATGTGTAAGCAGCAATAAGAGATGAGAAAAAAGTATGTATCACGAAAGTCAAGTATATTCTAACAAAGTGAATTTTTCTTATTGTGAAGCACAACAAGTCATTATAGAGAATAAAAGATGAAGCATAGAGTTGTAACTCAGTGATACAATACTTGCTCGGCATGGGTGAGGTCCAGGGTTTGGACCTCAGCACCAGAAAATAAATGAATAAAATAAAGAATGAGGGGGTTCACTGACACTAGCAACATGCAGACTTGGTACAGAGTTGCTTCTAATTTTTCCTTCCCTATTTTCATTCTGGGCTAAAACTGTCAGGGTTAAAATAGTGTTTCCTTAGATGCTGATATGAGTTCAGAGGAGACTCCACTATATGGAGAAGTTACAACTTTCACTATTAGATTAAACTAAAGGATCTGTTATCGCATCCTCTAAGTTGCATAATTCTCATTTTATGTTAATAGAAGTTATCCCTATTTACCAAACGGAGAGAAGATTTCTAAATTATAGTCTCCTACTGAATGGTGATGAGTGTAACCTCTGTTAACATTGGAGCATGTTAAAAAGGCAACTCTCTGAATACTGAGATAAAAATATGTCCCTCTAGTGGAGGGTTATATTTTATGTGTAACTGAGTAATTCTTACTCAAGGGACCCATATTGAGAAATAGATTTAATAGTGGAAAGATGATGGATTGATGGATCCCTGCCAGGCAAGAACAGAAAGTTCAGAGCATTAGCAATAGCTGGAGGGGTACAGAATATGATGTTATTCCCAAAATTATCAGGAAGAGAAAATATAATGGAGGAGAAAAAATAGTGTGAACAGTTTTCTACTCCCACCTCCCCGGATGTTCAAGTTAGTTTCCTTAGATGGAGGTTTTGCATCTGACTTTTCTTTTGAAAAAGTTCCGTGTTTTACAGGCTCTCTTCCAGTGAGAAATAAAACCAAACCTTTTTATTTATTTTTATAGCCATCGTTGTGTCCTCAGTACATAATTCTCTGAAGCCCACTTGTTGGTATTCTAAGAAGATTTGCTGCCTCATAGGTGATAAATCCAGCAGATACAGTCATCTTCCAATTTAAGTCTGGAGAGAATGTCTTCTCATTCTCGAGCAAGCTAAGGGTCTATCTTTAATAGAACTGCCTCTTCATGGAAACATTGAGTTTTGAGGATCCTGTCTCGGTTGGCTCACTCCTTTCCTTCTGCCCCTCCTCCCTTCTGCCCTTCTGTCCTCCCTTTCATCCCTCTATCTCCCCTGCTTTTTTTACCCTCTCTCCAGTTCTCCTTCTTCCTCCTTCTTTCCTTTACTTCCGCTGCCTCCTCTCCTTCCTCCCACATTAGTTCTTGTTACAATGCTGAAAAAAATCTGTCCCAGATTTTAAGTACTTTGCAATTCTTATGATAGGAAATGTACCCTGAATTTAATCTGATCATTAAAAAAAGAACTGCAGGTTTGATTTCTTATAATAACTTGGTACAATTTTATCGACTTTATATCTTCAGGGCTTAGCTAAAGTCATCAGAAGTAGGTGGCAAAGTAAAAAATAAAGCAACTACCCCAAAATCCTATTTCTTCAATATATAATATAGACTGAAAACTGTTTTAGAAACTTAGGAATTAAATGCTGTGTTTTGGGGGGTACTTGATGCTAAAAGGAATTTAGGTATGTTTGTGGTATATTACTATATTTTTATGGGTGATTTTGAGAAGGGGAATCATTGACTCATAAATGTTCCTCTAAAAGATGCAGAGTCCTTAGGGTACAGACTTGACTTTTGAGTAGATATGGCCTTTAATCCTTGCACACGGGACTTCCATCTGCAAGATCACCTCCTGCATGAACTAATTATTTCTGGACTTTGGGTCTATAAATCACACTTTCTGACACTTGGTAGTACAGCTGCTTTTCTGAGCATCTATTTTTTTAAGCATCTAATTTTCTTTTAAGGATATAGCTTGATTCCTCACATAACGTATTCCTAAAAAGTATAAGACTTTTAAATAAATAATGGCTAATATCATTAAGACAATAAAGTACCTTTTTAAACAAAGAATTAAACCCTTAAAAGACTATCATCCAGAATGAAGCCTAGTTCTCTCTGCCTTTTCAAATTTGAAGGCTGAATTTTTACTCAAATCCTTTTCTATTGCAGGATAAGGCCATAAGATGGATTCACCAAATGTTGATTCAAAAAGAGGGGACATGTGGTTTCTAATGACCTTCTAAGTTTCTGGCAATTGTACTCTGTTTCTCTCTTTGGTGAAAGGAATAAAAATTTGAAAGTTGGAGAGAAAATCTGAAGCTCTTAACAGTCTTCTAGACACAGCACAACTGGCCATCACAGTCACTCATTAGTATGACCCTCTGAATATCTTGACATGGGTCATCTCATGGCACATCTCTCTGTCTTAAAATCTCTACATCCTGATATGACAAGACTTCTGAGAAAAGCTCAGAAAAGAAGCAGGAATATACATATATACAAATATACATACATATGCATTTTTGCAAATATATAAAATATGCATTAAAAATACAATATCTGTGGAAGGTTAACTAACTGGCAATGATATATCCTATAGAATGGGACAGGGATAGAAGACAAATTTAATTACCACTACATGTCCATTTTTACCTATTTAAGAAGAAATTTAAAAGTGCATTCTCCTATGTTACTATTCACAATACTATGCTGGTATTTAAAGCTAATTCCTCAAATAGATGTCTCCCATTCATGTGCCAAATTTGAAGTAAGGTGTGTTTACCCACTGCCTTGGCTAGAATCTCTCTTACATATGCTGTTTAAATATTTACAATGTGACAGATAGAAAATGGCCAGGTTACATTGGACATTAGGGTCTAAATATCAGCCTTGTTACTGTAGATCTATAAGAGCATCATTATAGAAGAAATGTAGAAGATTGTGATGTGAGACAAGGAGAGACATTTTATGCAATCAGCTATAGACTTTTGCATATATATGACTCATTGGAGTTTATGGAATGTTTGAACATATTATATAACACGGAGGAATTCTACAATCTCTGAATTTCAAATTGCAACTAATGTTTATGGTTAAAAGAAAATTTGAAAGCGTTGATGAGAAAATATACAATCTATCAGTTAGGTATGGTTGGATAAAAAAATCACCAAACTATATTGACTTAGTAAGCTTATGTTTGGCGGATAGTTATGCCAGACATTTCTAGTGATGGCTAGTCTTCCTTGTGTTCTGTGGTTAGTTATTGAGTGGCCACAGCAGAACTGTGGGCTGGCTCTGCTGATTGCTGTTGGACTGATATGTGTCTGGGACCTCAGCTGGAACAATTAGGCTGAGTGACCTGATTGCTGTCACCTTTTCGGGCTAGCCCGAGTTATTCTCATGACTGCTGAACACAGAGACAGTGAAAACACATGGCTTCGAAAGACCCCTGAACAGAACAGGCACTTGGTCCATTGTGCTGCCTCCTGCTGGCCAAATGTGCCCACCAGCCCAGATCCAAGAATCTTGGAAAGAGAAGCCCTGCTGATGGTGCTGTCAGAGCTGTGTTAGGGGAAAGGTCTTGGAAGGGGTGCACTATGACCATATGTTCTTAAACTTTGCAGGAAGGACCCTCAGGTGAAATGAATGTATTTTGTTAAAAATTATTTTTGCAAATAGTTTAGCAGAGTAATTCATTTTAAATGTTTTTGTAATGTATCATAATTCTTTTATTTGTTTTTGCATTCTACCACATAATAATTTTATTTACTGAGTATTTAGGATATGCTAGATATAGGCATTCTATATACATTTATCTCTTACATGTTTCTTATATGTTTACCATTACAATGTAAAATACATGTCATTCCCATTTTTCAGGTGACTATACTAAGGCTCTTAAATTCATAGTAAGTCCTATCCTGACTCTATACCTGTGTGGGTATAAAATCTGGGCTTTTAAATGTTTTTAGTGTGATACAGTCCTATGATGTTTGGAATTACTTTTTGTAAATTCAATTATGGGTCTACTACACTGGGACCTGGGAGGGGGTTTGGGAGAGAATGAAAGAGAAAATAATTTAAATAGGACAGGTGATCCAAGTGATCACTTTACCTAATGAGTATATGTCCTATAGGAATACTGACCATAATGTTGCTTTTACCCTAGTTAATGACAATCTCAGGCTGATTTGAGTGTGATAATTTTGTTTTCTTTTAGTAATATGGCTCTAAATGCAAGGCAGCTTCATGTTCAGAGAAAAAGTGATCAAATTAATGCCAAAGGAAAAATTGTCTACCTTGTATGGACTGCAAGCTATCATCCAGTCTCTCAGTGCCAATGTGGAACTGGAAATTCTTCAGGATAATTTTGACTCTGTATACCTTTTATTTTACAAGCAAAGTTCTGACTCTAATCCTCAGAAACTAAATTCAGTTAACTACAGTATATTGTATTATCTGAAATTTTTAATGTCTGTGATTAAATGGCTCTCTAAAGAGGAGTATAAAACATGTATTCTATAATCTTTAGGTGTATTAATCTGCTTTAACCCATCAAGAAAACAAGTGACATGCCAATGACCATATTAGTACAAAGATGTTTTGTAGAAGTAGGTTTTGGTTTGTTTTATGAATGAATCACTAGTTAATTAAAAATATGCTAAAAGGAAGATGATTGTTTTGTTATTAAGTACATTTAGCTGTTGATATAAAGTTAATGTGAAAACAGTATATAAGTTGAAGTGAGCAAACAAAATGATCTCACAAGCATGCTGTTTTTATTTCTCTCTGATCCTTGAGCTTGTGGGGCAGGCAGTAGAACAACTGAGCTAAATCCCCGGCCCCTCTCTGCTAAATTTTTATTGAGTTATAATTTTCAGGAAGTGTATACACAAAAGTGGATAGCTCAATGTATTTTCACAAACTGAATACAGCTGTGTGAACAACACTCACAAATAAGCCTGCTATTTGTGAGTCTTCTCATTCGTCTTTCCGTATACAAACTCCCACTCCCAGACCACTATTTGGACTTTTGATATTATAGATTGACTTTTGCCTACATAGTATTTCATATAATCAAATTATATTCTCTGTGTGTCTGACTTCTTTTATTCAACATAATGTTTGAAAGGTTAATCTATGAAGTGGTTCATTCTTCTTGTAATGCATTAATATCACCATTGATCCATTTTCCTGGGATGAATATTTGGATAGTTCCCTGGTGTGAGGCTATTCAGAATAATGCTGCTCTGAATACCTTAATATTGCATCTTCACATGAATACATGTCACATTTTTATTGTGGATATATCTAAAAATGGAGATTTGAGGTAATGGATTATGCATATTCTACATCTTTGGTAGAAAATGTAGTCTTCAAAAATGTTTGCTAATTCTTCATATCAGAAGTATATGAGTTCCTAATTCTTGGTACTTTTCATCTCTTTTATTTTAGCCAGTATGGTTCTCTGTTACCTAAAGCATTGTGATGATTAAAGCTTCCTTTAGTAAATACATATAATCTCAAGGTTCTGGGTTAATAACTCTAATAAGGTAATTATTAAAATAAACTTCATGATTAGACAGAACTGTTCTTAATAGAATTATACTAAATTATTTTTGTGAAAATAGGATAGAATACTTATAATTTAAATTCAAAGGGATGGTAACTGGTTTGTGTTTATTCTTTGATCTTCTCCATTATCTTTTCAAACCATTAGAAATGATTACCCTATGTTCACATCATTAAAAAACATTTAAAGCCAAAACAATAATTTATTTGTCTAAAGTGACCAAGTCACTTTGGCTTTCCTTCCTAAATAGGACTAAGTTCTGATTAAAATTATGAAAGAATCATTTCAAAGCAGTCTTGCACACTATAGTTTTTTGCCACAATTCTGTTTGGAAGATACACCTGTAGTTTTATTTTTGCAGTTTATGCCTCAAAGAATAAGCCAATCTCTTTGTGCCAATATCTTTTTGCATCTCAAAAGATAAAGTATCTTTCAAAATATTAAGTCTTTTTAGAGCATGAGATTTTTGAAGAATTAAAGTTCTCATCAGTATTTGCTTTAGGACCTAAAATTTATGAAATATATAATAGCACAATTGAGAATTACCCCACTAAATTATGAACAGATAAGAAAAAGTTAAAATGAGAGAAATTACAGAAAGATAGTATCTCTCTACAAAATCAGTGATGGTAGAACTTTAAAAGTCGGTACTTCTCAGTTGTAAGCATTGTGTTGCAATACAAAAACTTGTATCAATCTTAGCATGGTCCTTTGGAATAATATTAATTATTTTGACTTGATTATATGAATTGGCTAATTTCCAGTGACCTTAAAAGAAAAGTCATAAGAAGTATTAAACCATATACAGTTTAACCACCAGTTATTGTAATTATTCGTTAAAATAAACTATTTGAAAAGATACTTCATATTCATATGCAGGTTATGATATTTCTTTTATTTTAATTTTTTTTATTAAATTCTTTTATTGGTACATTTTAGGTATACAGCACAATTACATTTCTCATTGGGAATTGTACCTTTACATAATGCATCTTGGTTCTTATTTTTTCCCCATTCCTAGACCTCCCTTCACCCCCTCCACCCTTCCCTATTTACAAAGACTTTATTTCCATTTTTTCCATTTCTCATCATTTTTCCTTTCCCTTCTTTCCTTTCCCCTGCCCCTCCCACTACCCCTACCCCTTTGGACCTTTGCTTCCTATTTTACATTATCGATTATTCATTCTAATCATTGGTACATTTTAGGTATACAATATAATGACATTCATCATTGGAAATTTGCACCTTTACATAGTCTCTCTTGGTTCTTATTTTTCACCCTTGCCCAGCCCTCCCTTCAACCCCTCCAGTCCTCCCTATTTACAAAGATTTTGTTCCTATTTTTCCATTTTCTCATATTAATCCCATTCCCTTCTATCCTTTCCCCTAGCCCTCCCACTTCCTTCCCCTTTGCCCCTTTTCTTCCTATTTCACATTACCTATTATCCATTTAGTCCTTATTTACATTTTCAGTTTCTCACACCAGAGAAATTATTTGGTATTTATACAAGTGTGTCCTATTTATTTCACTTAAGAGTATCACCTCAATGTGCATCCACATAGCTATAAATGTCTCTAATTTCTCATTTTTTATGGCTGAGTAGTGCTCCATTTTATAAAAAAAACCACATTTTCTTGATCCAGTCTCCAGTTGATGGGTATTTGGGCTGTTTCCAAGTTTTAGCTATTACAAACTGTGCTGCTATGAACATGGGTGCACATATATCACTGTGGCAAGATTCTTTTAATTCTTTGGGGAAGATCCCCAGAAGTGGAATAGCAGGATCAAATGGGACTTCCAGTCCTAGTTCTTTGAGGTATCTCCATACTGATTTCCACAGTGCTTGAACCAGTCTGCACTCCCACCAGCAGTGGAGCAGGGTTCCTCTTTCCCCACAGCCCCGCCAGCATTTGTTATTGGTTGATTTCATGATAGCAGCCATTCTTTCTGGAGTGAAGTGGAATCTCAGCGTTGTTTTCATTTGCATCTCTCGAATGACCAGTGATGTTGAACATTTTTTCATGTATTTATTTGCTATTTCTACTTCCTTGTCTGAGAAATGTCTGTTCATTTCAGATGCCCATTTTCGGATTGGGTCTTTAAATTTGGGAGGTTTGATCTTTTTAAGTTCTTTATAGATTCGAGATAGTAGACCTTTGTCTGAGGAAGAGCAGGTGAAGATGTTTTCCCACATTGTGGGTTGTCTCTTCACACTGCTGGTGTTTTCTCTTGCTGTGCAGAAGCCTTTTAATAAGAAGAGATCCCACTTGTTGATTGTTTGTGCTAGTTCATGGGCAACTGAGCTTTTGTTCATAACATCTTTTCCTACACCGATGTCTTCAAAGGTTCTACCTAACCTCTGTTCCAACTGGTTCAGATTTTCTATTTCAATATTTAGATCTTTAATCCATTTTGATTTTAGTTTAGTGCATGGTGAGAGATATAGGTCTAGTTTTAATCTTTGGCAAGTTGAAGCCTAATTTTTCCAGCACCATTTATTAAAGAGGCTATCTTTCCTCCAGTGAGGGTGTTTGGCTCCTTTGTCAAAGATGAGATGGCTGAGTGTGTCTGGCGTTGTTTCTGCATCTTCTAATCTGTTCCACTGGTCCTCAAGCCTGTTTCTTTGCCAGTACCATGCTGTTTTTATCACAGTAACTTTGTAGTAGAGTTGCAGGTTGGGGATTGTGATACCCCCTGCCATGTCTCTGTTACCTACAAAAGCTTTTGCTATTCTGGGTCTCTTCTTGTTCCAAATGAATTTTTGGATTTTTTTCTCAAGGTCTATGAAGTATGCTGCTGGGATCTCAATTGGAATTGCATTAAATCTATATAACAGTTTTGGAAGGATGGCCATTTTCACTATATTAATCCTTCCTACCCACGAGCGGGGGATGTCTGTCCATTTTCTGATATCATCTTCAATCTCTCTTTTCAGAGTGCCATAGTTTTCAGAGAAGAGGTCTTTGATTTCTTTCGTTAGGTTGGTTCTTAGGTATTTTAGTTTTTTGGATGCTATTGTAAAAGGAATTATTTGCCTTATTTCTCTCTCAGTGAGTCTGTCATTGGTGTAGAGGAAAGCTATTGATTTTTGTGTGTTGACCTTGTAACCAGCTACTTGACTGAATTTGGTTATTAAGTCTAGAAGACTTTTGGTGGAGTTCTTGGGATCTTCTATATAGAGTATCATGTCATCTGCAAATAATGACAATTTGACTTCTTCATTCCCTATCTTTATTCCTTTTATTTCTTTCTCTTGTCTAATTGCCATGGCTAATGTTTCCAGAACTATATTGAACAAGAGTGGTGATAGTGGACATCCTTGTCTTGTTCCTGATTTTAGTGTGAAGGATTTCAGTTTTTGACCATTTAGTATGATATTGGCTGTTGATTTTTCATAGATGGCTTCTATCAGTTTGAGGTCGAGACTATCTATTCCAATTTTTTGTAGGGTTTTTATCATAAATGCATGTTGGATTTTGTCAAATGCTTTTTCAGCATCTATGGAGATAATCATATGGTTTTTGTCCTTGGCTCTATTTATATAGTGTATTACATTTGATTGATTTGCATATGTTGAACCATCCCTGCATCCCTGGGTTGAATCCCATTTGATCAGGGTGTATGATCTTCTTGATGATCTTCTGCATTCTGTTTGCCAGTATTTTATTAAGGATTTTTGCCTGTATGTTCATTAGTGAGATTGGCCTATAGTTCTCCTTTTTGATTGGGTCTTTCCCTTCTTTGGGGATCAAGGTGATGCTTGCTTCCAGGAAAGAATTTGGGAGTATTGCTTCCCTTTCAATTTCATTGAAGAGTTTAAACAGTAGTGGTAGCAGTTCCTCTCTAAATGTCTTCTAGAATTCAGCAGTAAAGCCATCAGGCCCTGGGCTTTTCTTAGTTGATAAGTTTTTAATTATAATTTCAATTTCATTGGTTGATATTGGGTTGTTCAGAATTTTTAGGTCTTCTTCATTCAACTTTGATAATTCATATGTATCTAGGAATCTGTCCATTTCTTCTGTGTTGTCCATCTTATTGGCATATAGGTTCTGGAAGTAGGTATTGATGATCCTCTGGATTTCTGCTGGGTCTGTTGTCATTTCACCCTTTTCATTCCTAATTGCATGGATTTGGGCCTTTTCTTTCCTTTTTCTGATAGGGTTGGCTAAGGATTTCTCAATATTGTTGATTCTTTTGAAGAACCAACTCTTGGCCTCATTTATTTTTTATATCATTCTCTTAGTCTCCATTGCATTGATTTCTCCTCTGATCTTTATAATTTCCACCCTTGTATGAGCTTTGGGGTTGTCCTTCTCTTTTTCTGGAAGCTTGAGGTTCAGCATCAGGTTGTTTAATTGGGCTCATTCTGTTTTCCTAGTATGTGTATTCACTGCTATGAATTTCCCTCATAAGACTGCTTTCATTGTGTCCCATAGATTCCAATATGTTGTATTATCATTGTCATTTAATTGAAGGAACTGTCTGATTTCTTCTTTAATTTCCTCTGTGACCCATTGGTTATTGAGAAGTGTGTTGTTCAATTTCCATGTGTTTATGAAAGTTTTTGAGTTTCTTTTGCTATGGATCTCCAATTTCATTGCACTATGGTCTGATAATATACAGGGGATAACTTCAAGTCCTTTGCACTTTCTTAAACATGTTCTATATGTGAGTATGTGTTCTATTTTGAGGAATGACCCATGTGCAGCTGAGAAGAATGTGTATTCTGATTTTGTGGGGTGGAAGACTCTGTAAACATCTGTTAAGTTCATTTGTTCAAGAGTTCGATTGAGTTCTAGTATTTCTTTACTTATTTTTAGTCTAGTTGATCTATCTATTTGTGACAGTGGGGTGTTGAGGTCCTCCACTACAATTGTATTAGTGCATATAGGACTTTTCATGTTCGTTAATAGTTGTTTTATATAGTTGGGTGCACTAGTGTTTGGTGCATAGATATTTATGATTGTCATCTCTTCCTCTTGGATTTTTCCCTTTACAAGGATGTAGTGTCCTTCTTTGTCTCTCTTAATCAGTGTTGGTTTGAAATCTGCTTTATCTGCCAAAAGAATAACTACTCCTGCTTTTTTTTGGGTTCCTGTTGCATGGAGTATTGTTTTCCACCCTTTAACTTTCAGTCTATGAGTTTCCTTTTGAGTGAAGTGTGTTTCTTGAATGCAGCATATTGTTGGATTTTGCTTCTTGACCCATTCTGCCAGTCTATTTCTTTTGATTGGTGAATTGAGACCATTAACATTGATGGTTATAACTGAAATGTATTGACTTGTCATTGCCATGACTTTTTCTTTTTGCTGGGTTCTCCCTCCTTTACATTTAATTTCTTGTCATGCCAGATGGGTTCATTCTGCTTTGCTTCCTGGGGTTGTGATCCTCAATGTCTGTTCCTAGGATATTGTGTAAAATTCTTTGGAGTGCTGCTTTGGTATTCAGGAAGTTCTTAAGGTGCTCTTTGTCATGAAAGTATCTCATTTCTCCATCCATTTTGAAAGATAGTTTTGCAGGGTAAATCAATCTGGGTTGGAGGTTTTTTTCTTTTAGGGCTTGGAATATGTCACTCCAAGCAAGCTCTTCTTGCCTTGATGGTTTGTGTTGAGAAGTCTGCTGTGATTCTGATGGGCTTTCCTTTGTATGTGATTTGTTTCTTTTCTCTGACTGCTTGGAGAACTTTGTTCTTCTGTTGAGTTTCTGGAATCTTAATAATTATATGCCGATGTGTAGATTTTTTTTGATCAAGGCTATTTGGAGTCCTATATGCCTCACTTATCTGTATGTCAAGCTCTTTTCCCCTGTTTGGGAAGTTTTCTGCCATTATTTCTGTGAAGAGATTTTTTATGTCATCTCCACTCTCTTCTGTGTTTTCATTGAGCCCAATCAGTCTTATGTTATTCTTCTTTGCATCATGTAGCAGCTGCTGGATTGATTTCTCATGATCCCTTATAATTTTGAAGCAATTTTTCTTTTCCTGGTCACTAATTGCAATCTTATCTTCTATATCTGAAATTCTGTCCTCACATTGGCTCATTCTGCTGTGTAGACTTTCAATGGAGCTTTTCATGTCCTGGAAATCTATTTACATCTGTTTTATGGATTCCATTTGTTTCCTAAGTTGGGATTCCATCATGTTCCTGAGCTCCTCTCTAGATTTATTAATCATGTCTTGCACTAGGGGCCCAATTTCTCCTGTTATCTGAGAAATTATTTCTGATTTCATTTTTTCCAGATCCCCTTTTGTTGCCAGTTCAGTGGGTCCAGGTGGTTGAGTATCAGAGTGTTCCATCTCATTTCCCTTTGGGGTAGCTATAGGTGATCTGGAAGTCTGATTTTGAGACTTATTTACGTGTTTTCTCATTTCGACTGGGGTGGGGGGCTGTTAGTGCCTGCACAGATTACCTCCTCTGAGCTGGGAGAGGTCAGACAGGGGCCGGGAGCTGTGGTAGGGATGGTAGCCCCAAAGCCCTTTCCTGTGGGCTGGGAGCAGTGGGAGGGATGGTTGCCGGGAAGCCCCTTCCTCTGGTCCAGGAGTGGCAGGACAGAAGGTGGTCCAAAAGCCCTATCCTCTGGGCTGGGAGCCGAGGGAGGGATGGTGTCTGGGAAGCCCCTTCCTCTGGACCAGGAGCAGTGGGACAGCAGCTCAGAAGCCCCTACCTCTGGGCTGGGAGCAGTGGAACTCAGTACTGTGGTCTGGTGGTCCGGTGTCCTCTGTGTCTTTGTAGTGTGGAACCATGTGACTGTACAGATTAGCAGGGGTGGGGGTCCAGTGGATTATTGCTGGGGTGCAGGCTGAATCTGCGTGTTCTGCATGCCTCGGGACCTTGGTAGCATGTGTGCAGACCTGCTTGTCTTGGTTATGATTTTTCTTAACAGTGTATTCTAATTTGGGAATGAATAGTGGTATAAGCAGAATATTTAAAAAATATATCCACCATCTCTAGAGAAAATTAAAGAATCATTTATTGACAAATATGGGCACTAACATCCCCAAAGGAAAAGAGATAGTAAATGTGATTTTTCTTTTGGTTTTTAAATCATCACATAAAAATTGTACATATTTATGGGGATCACTTAAGGCTTTGATACACATTGTATATATTATGTGATATTCAAATTAAAGTAAGCACATCTATCTCTTTAAACTGTTATCATTTATTCGTGATGAAGACATTCAAAATCTGTCCAACCTTTTTTGAAATATACAGTGCACCATCACTATCTATAGTTATTCTCCTGTTCACTAACATGCCAGAATCTTTTGTTCCCAAGTAACTGTAACTTAGTACCACATAATCAATCCTTCCCCATCTCTCTCTCCCCTGTACACTTCTTAGCCTCTGGTAATCCTTATTCTACTCTTTTGGAGTTCCTGTGAGATCAATATTTTTAGTTCTCAGGTATGAATTAGGTAGTGGGGATTTGTCTTTCTGTGCCTAGCTTATTTTACTTAACATAGTCTCCTCTAATTCCATCCATATTATTGCAAATCACAGGGCTTAATCCTGTCTGTGGCTGAATAGTATTCCATTATATATATATATATTTATGTATATATATATATATGAATGTATGTGTGTATATATATATCACAGATCTATATATATCACATTTTCTCTACTTATTTATCAGGTGATTTCCATTTCTTAATTATTATAAATGTTTACTAAGCATTTATCATACTGACTTGTATGATATATGTATGACATGTATGCTAACATCCTAGTTAGTGTATAATAAGTGTACAGTGGATGATAAACAGAAAAAAAACAATGTAAAATATAGTTAATCGTTCTATTTTACAAATGAGGTTACAGAGACTCAAAGAGATTAGAATAAGTAATTTGTCTATGTAACATAGTAATAGGTTTCAGATGTAGGCGTTAAACTATAAAACAAAAGAGTTGCTCTCCTTTAACCTATCTAAATGATAAAGATCAAAACATTAATCTTTTGTTTTCTATGGCACTAACATGCACAAATTTTCATCACCAAGTTAAATAATTGTGGCTCTCTAACAACACAGTTCAATATTCAGTTACTGCAGAAGATTAACTACAATTATGACAAGTTCAATATTTACTAGTTGTTTACTAAATAAGCAAGAGATAGGCGTTATTGTCAGTGGCCAATCATGTGTCTTCTCTCAAAGCCTGTTGGTGATTGACCACTGTGCCCTTATTCAGATTAGGTGCAGACAGCAACAGAAGTACCTGTGTTGCTTCTTGTTTCCTAGTGATGGAACCATGCAGTATTCTATGAAAGTAAATAAGTCAAAGCAGGAATCAGCCAATAAAGA